>NW_027470379.1:0-38929 GCF_051020765.1 Lasioglossum baleicum
ATAGCAGATGTACATCTAATTTTCACATGTGAATGAGAAAATCGAGAGGCAACGCGATCAAGAACGTTGCCACTTTCTTTGAGAATCGCTCACCTAAGGAAATTGCATCACTTATCCTGTCAATCCGAGAGTCACACCAGGTATGTCAGGAGTAAATCCGCTGTGCAGTAATGGCAATGGACATATTAATTCGAAGTTTGTATAGTGAAGTAGAGCGTCAAACCGTTTGAGACCGATACCAATTAGCATAACGCCATTCTCGTTACCGGATACCTTACCTTCCGAGAGCATACCCTGCTGTATCGTAACTTAGCGAGAAGCAAATTAGGATACATTTTAGCAGACGGACACCTTAGTTTCATGAACGAATTAGAAAATCTAGTGTCTAACCGATCGAGAGTTTTGTCACGTTCTATGAGAGACGAACGCCTATGTCAATTGCTTCACCCACCCTGAGACTCGGTGAGTCAAACCAGATACTCCGGGCGCAAATGTGCTGAAGAGCATTAGCAATAGATACCTAAATTCGGGGAATGAATATAAAAATAGAGCGTCATACCGTGTGAGCACGTAACATATGGCTGTAAAGTCAAACGTCTTACCGAATACCGCACCGTCCCAGAAGCGAATCCGACGCATCGAGAGTATTGCTGCGTGATTATGGATACACATTAGTAAACATTTTTGTGACGGGGACGATAATTTCATTATGAATAAGAAGGACGAGGGTCAAACCGTTCGAGACAGTTACCAGCTTCTGTGACAGACGATTGGCTATGTCAACAGGTTCACCTATCCTGTGACTCCGAGTGTCAAACCAGGTATTATGGAATTAAATGCAGCGTGCGCATCTGGAAATACACACCTTACTTCACGGTTTGAGTTTAAAGTCGAGCGTCAGTAATTTTGAGATCGGTAGAAATAGGAATATGGTTAGTCGTCTTTCTGATGACCTTTCCCACCGAAAGCATAATCCGTTGAATCTGGAGTATAACATCGTGTACAGAATAACAAATTAATTTACATTTCAGCGACGGGCACCTCAATTTCATGTATGAGTAAGAAGATCGTGGGTAAAACCGTTCGAGACCGTCACCACCTTAAATGAGAATCGAACGACAGAGTTAATGGCTTCACCGCTCCTTCGATTCCGAGAGTCAAAGCTGGTATTCCGGGCGCAAATATGCTGAAAACTATTGGCATTGGACACCGTAATTCACGGTATGAATATTAATGCAGACCGTCAACAGGTTGTAGAACGCTACTCCCAAACCATTTACCGAAAGCTTTACCATCCGAGAAACTAACACGCCGTATCGAGATTATATCTTCGTGTTCAGAGAAAAACAATAGTATTCATTTTAGTGATGGACAGTCCAGGTTCGTGTATGAATTAGAAGATAGAGGGTGAAGGATTCCGAGAACGTTACCACACTTTGTGAGATTCGATCGGATAAGTCAACAGCTTCATCCATCCTGTGATTCCTAAAGTCAATCCTGGCATTCCGGAAATTAATTAGCTGAACAGTATTAGCAAGAACACGCTTTACATCACAGTATGAATATTAATGTAGGGAGTCCATCTGTCGAAGAACATTACCTATTGGAATAAAGTCAATCTTTTTACCCAATTCCTTACCTTCCGAGAACACAATCCGCTTCAGCGTTTGTGTTCCAGGGTCTTCACGTGAACAAATTATTATTCATTGTAACAGAGGGATACATTGTCTTCATGCACATATAGGAATATCGAGGGCAGACCGTTCGAGAAAAGAGCCACCTTCTATGAGAGTGTCACAACTACGTCAATACCTTCAACTATCCTGTGATACCGATAGTCAAACCAGGTAATATTAGAGTACACCCGCTGTACAGCATTGGCAATAGATACCTAAATTCTCGGCATGAGCCTTAAAGTAGGAAGTCAAGTAATCGGAGAACATTACAAATTGTTATAATGTCATTCTTTTCACAGATTGTGTTACCATCCGACAGCGTATCCCGCTGTACCGAGAGCATGACATCGTAATAAGAGGGACGAATTAATATTAATTTTAGTGTCGGGCACCTCAACTTCATGTTCGAATTAGAAGATTCATGGCCAAACCGTTCGAGAACGATATCAACTTCCGAGAGAGTCGAGCGGCTACGTCAATATCTTCTCCTATCCTGCTATTACGAAAGTCGAACAAGGTATTCTTGTAATAAACTTAAGCGATGGCCTTACCCTCCGAAAAAGTAACCCGCTCTACAGAGATTATAACATCGTGTTCGAAGAAAGAAATTCGTATTAATTTCAGTGACGTACACCTTAATTTCATGCATGAATTCGAAGATCTACTGTCAAACCGTTCGAGAACGTCACCACCCATTTTGAGAACCAAACGGCTAAGTGAATAGCTTCACCCTATCACGAGATTCCAGGAGTGAAATTAGATATTCCGGGCGTAAATCGGCAGAACGCTATTTGCAATAGACACTTCAGTTCCACGTATACATATCAAAATCGAGAGTCAAACTGATCCAGAACGTTAGCATCCTTTTATAGAGTCGTACGGGTATGCCAATAGCTTCACCAATCATGTAATTCCGAGAGTCAGACCAGGAATTCCGAGAGTCTATCCACAGTGTAGTATAGGCAATAGACACATCAATTGACTGTATAAATATTATTGTACAGAGTCACACCATTGTACAACGTTACCTACTGTTATAGTGTCATACCTTTTACTGAATACCCAACCTACCTGGAACGTATCCCGCTGTATCAAGTGCAATACTTCGTGTACAGACACGCAAACAAGTATACATTTTAGTGACGGGCATATTAATGTCATGTATGAAATAGAAGACCAAGGGTCAGAGAGTTCGAGAACGTTAGCACCTTCTCTTAGAGTCGAACCGCTAGGTCAACAGCTTCGCCTACGATGTGATTCCGTGAGTCAAACCAGGTATTCGGGGATTAAATCCGCTGTACATAATTTGCATCACATACCATATATCACGGTATAAATATTAAATTCCAGAGTCAAACCGCTGTAGAGCGTTACGAGATTTCATATTGTCAAACTTTTTACAGAAGGCGATACCGTCCGAGAACCCATCCTGCTGTAGCGATTTCCTGTCTTAGTGGTAACCGGAACAAATTAGTAGACATTTTAGAACACGAAAACCTTATTTTTAGTTATGAGTAGAATAATCTAGAGCCTAATGGTTAGAGAACGATCCCAACCTCACTGAGAATGGAACGGCGAAGTCAACAGCGACACCCGTGCTGTGATTCCTAGTGCTAAGCCAGGTATTCGTGGAGTGAATCCGCTGAACGGCATTGACATTGGGCACACTAATTCTCGTTACGAACAATAGAGTACAGATTCGACACGTTGTAGAACATTCCCTATTGTGATCCTGGTTTGACCCTCCAAATCTCTAGGACGGTGAAGCTTTCGACTCCGCCTTCCGACTAGCAAAGATGCTGGTAACGATCTCGATTGGGTTGTCTCTCGATATTTTAATTCATATATGACGTTAGGGTGCCCGTCACTAAAATGTATACCAATTGGCTTCTCTGAATATGAAGTTGCACTCAATACAGTGGGATATTTCAGTAGACGGTATGGTATTCAGTAAGAAGATTGCCTTTATAACAATTTCTAACGTTCTCAACCGATCTTACGCTCTCAGTTAATATTCAAACCGTGAATTAAGGTGACTATCAGCAATACTGTACTGCAGAGCCTTTGACTTAACTCCACGAATATCATAGAAGGTGGAAACGGTCTTGAACGGTTTGACCTTCCTTCTCCTAATACAAGCACAAAATCAGTGTGATCGTCTCCAAAATGTATACTAATGTGTTTCTCTAAACACGATGCTATACTCTCGATACGGCGGGTTAGCTCCTCGCACGGTAAGCCTTTCTGTAAAACGATTGACTATATAGCAATTGGTAACGTTCTTCAACGGTTTGACGGTTTGCTTCAATATTCAACCCTTGAATTAAGGTTAATGGTTCAGCGCAATTACTCACGGATTACCTGCTGTGGCTCTTGGAGTCGCAAGGATGCATAAAGCTATTGACTCAGCGGTTCGACTATCAAAGGGGATGGTAACTTTCTCGAAAAGTTTGATCCTAGATCTTGTAATTCAAACATGAAACTAAGGTACCCCTCACTAAAATATATAGTTATTTGTATCTCTGAACTTGAAGCTATACTGTCGATACGGCAGGTTTTGTACTCGGAGGGTAAGGTCTTCGGTATCAGAGTATGACGTTATACCAATTCGTAATGCTCGACAACGGATTGACTCTGCACTTTAAAACTTATACTACAAGATAGGATGTCTAAATCTGATACTGTAGAGCGGATTTACTGTCGGAATACCTGATTTGAATTTCCGAATCGCAGCATAGTTGAAGCTATTGACATAGACGTTGGATCCCAAAGGAATGGGGTACCGTTCTCAAAGGCGTTGACCTTCGATCTTCTACTTCATACATGATATTAACGTGCCCGTGGCAAAAATGGATAATAATTTTTTCTCTGAACACGTAGTTATACTCTCGATACAGCGAGCTAGTTTCCCGGAAGGAACGGCCTTCGGTGAAAAGTTAGACCCTACATTACTTGGTACAGTTGTATCACGGTTTGACTCCGTACTTTAATATCTATAACGTGAAACAGGGTGTCTAATGTCATACTGCACCGCGGATTTACTGCCGGAATATCTGGATTGACTCCCGGAATCTCAGGATAGGTGGATCTATCGACTTAGCTGTTCAGTTCTGAAGGAAGGTGACATCGTTCTCGAACGGCTTGACCCTCCATCTTCTAATTCGTACATTAAATTAAGGTGCCACTCCCTATAAAGTATAGTAGCATGTTCCTCGGAACACGATGTTATACTCTCGATACAGGGGATTAGACGTTCTGGAGTTAAGGACTGCAGTATGACGTTTGACTGCATATCCATTGGTAACGTTTTCAAATGGAGGGACATTCTACTTTGACATTAAAACCGTGAATTACTGTGTCTATTGCCAAAACTATTCAGTGGACTTACGCTTGGACTACCTAGTATCACTGCCGGAGTCATAGGATAAGTACGTCTGTTGACTAAGGCGGTCGGTTCTCAACTATGGCGGTAACGATTCCCGAACTGTTTTACCTTCAACTTTGCTACCATTACATGTAACTATGGTGTCCATCTGCTGAATGGTTTACCAATTTGTTTGCGTGACCACTAAGAGAGACACTGCCTGAAGCGGGTTAGGACATCTGTAGGCAGGGTATTCGGTAAAAGGAATGACTTTGTACCAATTAGTAATGATCTCCAACGGTTTCTCTCTCAACCTTTATAATCATGCCGTGAATTACTGTGTCTATTGCCAATAGTGTTCAATGGATATAGTTTCGGAATACCTGGTATGACTCTAGGTGTGGCAGAATAGGTGAAGCTATTGACTTAGTCGTGCGATTCTTATGATAGATGGCAACATTCTCCAACGGTTTGACCCTCTACCTTCTTATTCAAACCTGACATTAAGGTGCCTGTCACAGAATTGGATACTAGTTTGTTTCCCTGAACGCGAAGTTATAATCTTGATACAGCGTGTTAGGTTATCGTACGGTAAGTCTTTCGGTAAAATGATCGACACAATTCCAATAAGTAACGTTCTTAGACGGTTTGACTCTGTATGTTAATATTTATGCCGTGAACTGTGGAGTCTATTGCCAATACTGTTCAGCGGATTTACTCCTGGAATGCCAGGATTGACTCTCGGAATCACAATTTTAGGTGAAGCTATTGACTCTCCAATAAGGTGGTAACGTTCTCACACTGTTTGGCACTCGATATTCTAATTCATACGTCAAGTTAATGTGCCGGTCACTAAAACGTATGCATACTTGTATTTCTGATCACGAATTCATACTCTCAATACAGCCGGACAATATCTCGTATTGTAAGGCCTCCAGTAAAATATATGACTCTATACCAATAGGTAACGTACTACAACTTCAGCGGATTTACTACTGGAATAACTGGATTGGCTCTCGGAATCGCAGTATGCCTGATGCTATTAACTTAGCCGTTCGAATGTCATAGAATGTACTAACGCTCTCAAGCGGCTTGAACATGGTCCGTCTAATTCATACATGAAATTAATATGCTCGTCGCTAAAACGAATGGTAACTCATCCCACTGAACACGATGTTATGCTTTCGATACAGCGGGTTAGTTCTTCGGAAGGTAACGTATCGGGCAAGGAGCATGACGTTATACCAATTGGTAACGTTCTCCAACGGTATGACGGTCTGCTTTCATATTCAAACAGAGAATTAATGTGTCAATTGGCAATCGTGTTCAGCGGATTTGCACCCGGAACACCTGGTTTGCCTTTTGGAATCACAGGATAGGTGAAACTACTGACATATTCATTCGACCCTCAAACAATGCGCCAACGTTCACGAACGGTTTGACCCTCGATCTTCTAATACATACATGAAATTAAGATGACCGTTACTAAAATGTGTAATAATTTGATCCTCTACCCACGAAGTCATGCTCTCGATACTGCAGGTTAAAGTTACAGCAGGTAAGGCGTTCGGTAAAAGTTTAGACTCGATACAAATTGGTAACGATCTCAACTGATTTTACGCTCTAATGTAATATTCATACCGTGAGCAATGGTATCTCTTGTCAATACCATGCAGCGCACTATGTTCCGGATTATCTGGTTTGACCTTGTGAATCACTGGATCTGAGAAGCTAATAACTAAGCCGTACGAAACTCAAAGAAGGTGGTATCGTTCTCGAACACTGTGGCCATCAGTGCTGATATTTTCACACAAATATGTGGTGTCCGACCGCTAAAATATCTACTAAATTATATCCGTGAACATTAAGCAGGACCCTCTGTACAGCGGGTCAGATTCTCGGAAGGTAGTACAATCGGTAACAGGAATGACTTTATTCGAAATAGTAATTTCCTGCGTCGGTATTACTCCCTTCATTAATATTCATACCGTGAACGATGGTGTCAATATTCTTTAGCGGATTTGTTCCAGTATTTCTTAATATGACTCTCGGAATCAAAGGATATGTGAAGTTATTGCCTTAGCCGTTCGACACTCATAGAACGTGGTTTCGTTCTCTAGCAGTTTGACTCTCGATCTTCAAAGTCATACATGAAATTAAGGTGCGCTACACTAGGATGTATACTAATTTATTTCCCTGAATACTTTGTAATACTCTCAGTAGAGCGGTGTAGTTCCTAGGAAGTTAAGGCCTTCGGTAAAAGGTTTGACTATATACCAATAAGTATTATTCAGCAGCGGATTGACTCAGTACCTTAATATTTATACCGTGAGTTAAGGTACCTCATGCTAATAATCCTCGGCGGATTTGCTCCCGACATACCTGGTGTGACTCTCGAAATCACAGGACAGGCGAAGCTACTTAATTAGCCGTTCCACTTTCAAAGACGGTAGGAACGTTCTCGAACGGTTCAACGTCCGATGATCTAATTCATACATGAATCTAAGTTGCCGATACTAAGTTGCACACTATTGTGCTTCCCTAATCTCGTAGCTATACTCTGTATACCGCGGGTTAGCTTCTCGAACGGTAAGGCATTCTGTAAATAGTTTGTCTGTATACAAATAGGTAACGTCCTACAAAGTTTTGACACTGATCTTTAAGATTCATACGGTGAATTGCGGTGCTGACTGCTAATACTGTTCAGCGGAATTACTCCCGGAATACCTAGTTTGACTCTCGGAATCGCAGGTAGGTGAAACTATTGACATGGCCGTTCGTCTCTCTGAGAAGATGGCAACGTTCATGAACGTTTTACACTTGATCTTCTAATTCATACGTGAAGTTAAGGTGCCCGTCACTGAAATGAACACTAAGTTCATTCGGTGAATAAGAACTTGTACTCTCTATGAAACTGCTGAGGTTCGCGGAAGGTGAGAACTCCTGTAGATCGTTTGACTTTATTGCAATTGGTAATGTTCTACGACGGTTTGTGTCTCGACATTTATATTCATACAGCAAACTAATGTGTCTATTGCCAATAGTGCTCAGTGGATTCAATCCAGGAATACCTGGCCTAGCTCTAGGAATCAGGATGGATGAAGCTAATTGACTTAGCTGTTAGACTCGCAATGAAGGTGGCATTGTTCTCGAAGTGTTTGACACTAGATTCTTCAGTTCATTCAAAAAAAATAAGGTATGCTAGTGCAAGAATGCCTAATTATTTGTTTCCGTGAGCACCAAGCATGACACTCGCTACAGCAGGATAGGTACTCGGAAGCTGAGGTATCCGGTAAGAAGATTGACATTATACTGTTTGGTTATGGCCTCCTACGGTTTGACTCTCTACTTTAATATCCATACCGTGTATTGAGCTGTCTAATGCCAATCTGTCAGTGCATTTACTCCTGGAATACCAGAATTGACTCCCGGAATCACAAGGTTAGGCGAAATTATGGACACCGCAGTTCGATTCTTCTAGGAGGTGTTAAAGCTCTGGAACGGTTTGATACTCGATCTTCTAATTCATATGTGAAACTAAGGTGTCCGTCACCAAAATGTACACTAATTGGTTTCTCTGAAGTCGAACTTTTACCCACGATACAGCTGGTTACGTTCTCGACAGGTATCGTATCCGGTAAAGAGTATGACGTTATACCAATTGGTAATGTTCACAAACAGTTTGACGTTCTACTTTAATATCAAAACTGCAAATTAAGGTATCCATTTCTATTTCTGTGCACCGCATTTACACCTTAAATACCAGGTATCACTCTTGGAATCACAGGATAGGTGATAATATAAACTTAGCTAGGCGAATTTATAAGAAGGTGGTAACGTTCTAAAACGGCATGACACTCGATCTTCTGACTCATACATGAAATAATGGTGCCTGTGACTAAAATGTACGCTACTTTGCGTCACTGAGCACGATGTTATACTCTCGATAGAGCGGATTAAATATTCCGTGGGTATTGTCATCAGTAAAACGTTTGACTTCATACTAATTGGTAACGTTCGCAAATCGAGTGACGCTCTACTTTAATATTAAAACCATGACTCAAGGTGTCTAATGCCAATACTGTTCTGCCTATTTGCACCCGGAGTACCTGGTTTTACTGTCGGAATCACAAGATAGTTGAAGCTATTGACTTAGCCTTTCGAATCCCAAAACGGGTGGTAATGGTCTGGATCTGTTTTACACTCGATCTTCTAATTCATAGAGGAATTTAAGGTCCCCATACTAACCCTGTGATTTCGAGTCTCAAACCACGTATTCCTGGAGTAAAGCTACTGTACAGTACTGGCATTAAAAACCCTACATTTCGCTCTAAATATTGATGTACTGAGTCTCACAGTTGTACAAGAATACCTATTGGTATGGGGACTATCATTTCACCGAAGGACAAACCATAATTCCTCGTGTATGAATTAGGAGGTCGAGTGTCTAACCGATCGTGAACGTTGCCATCTCTTATGAGAGTCGCATGGATAAGGCCATTGCTTCACCGATCCTGCTTTCCGATCGTCAAACCTGGTATTCCTAGAATAAATGCGCTGTGCGGTATTGGCAATAGTCACCATAGTTTACGCTTTCAGTATTAAAGTCGAGCTTCAATCCGTTTGAGGAAGCAAGCAAATGCTGTGAAATAAAATGTTTTACATGAGGCCTTACCCTCCGAAAGCATAACCCGCTGCATGTGATGTATAACGGCATGTTAAGAGACGGAAATTAGTATTCACTTTAGGGACGTCACCTTAATTTCATTTATGAATTAGAAGATCGCGGGTCAAACAATTCTAGAAGGTTACCAGCCTCTGTGAGACACGAACGGCGAAACCAATAGCTTCACATATCCTGTGATACCGAAAGCTAAACCAGATATTCCGGGCGGAAATGCGCTTTACAGTATTGGCTATAGAAATCTCAATTCGCGGATTGAACATTAAAGCAGGCCATCAAGATCATTACCTATACGTGTAGGGATAAACTTCTTACAGAATGCCTTATCCTCCGAAAAACTGACCAGCTGTATCGAAAGTATAACACCAGGTTCAGTGATTCGAAGTGGTATACATTTTAGCGTAGAGCACCTTAACTTCATGCCTGAATTAAAAGATCGAGGGTCTAACCGCTCCAGAAAATTACGGCCATCTGTGAGAGACGGACGGCTAAGCTAATACCTTCACCCATACTGCGATTCAGAGGGTCAACCCGCTGCAGACTATTGGCATTGAATACTTTAGTTCACGTTTTGAATGTTAAAGTAAAGAGTCAAACATTTGTCGAGCGTTACATATTGGTATAATGTCGAAAGTGTTACCGAAGACCATACCCACCGAAAACCTAACCCTCTGTATCGAGAGTAGAACTCCGTGTCCAGAGAATCAGAATTAGGATGCATCTCAGTGTCGGGCACCGTATCTTCGTGTATGAATTAGTAGATCGATGGTCAAACGGCTCGAGAACGTCGCCACCATCTGTGAGAGATGAAGGGCTACATCAACAGCTTCACCTATTCTGCGATTCCGAGAGCCAAACCAGGAATTCCGGGAGAAAATGCGCTGATGATTATGGGCACTGGGTACCTTATCTATCGGTATAAATAATAAAGTACACAGTCACACCGTTGTAGCACGTTTCCTATTGGTGGAGAGTCAAAACCTTAGCCGAAGGCCATGCCTTCCGAGAGCTTACACGCTGTATGGAGAGTATCTCTACGTGTTCAGAGAACGAAATTATTATTCACTTCTATGACGTGCAGCTGGACATCATGCATGAACTGGAAGATCGAGTGTCAAGCAGATCGAGAACGTTACCGCCCTCCTTGATATTCGAACGGTTATGTCAAAAGCTTCACCTATCCTGTTATTCCAACAGCGAAACCTGGTATTCCGGGAGTCAATCCGCTGTACACTATTGACAATGCACACAGTAATTCACGGTTACAATATTATAGTAGGGCGTGAACCGTTTGAGCATATTACCTATTGGTATAAAGTCTAACATTTAACCGAGGACCATACCCTCCTAGATCATAATCCGCTGTATCGAGGGTATAATTTCGTGTTCAGTGAAACAAATCAGTACACATTTTAGAGGCAGGAACCTTAATTTCATGTATGAATTAGAAGATCGGAAGACAAACCGTTACCAACTTACTTGAGAGTCGCAGATCTAAGTCAATAGATTGACCGGCCCGGTGATACTGAGAATCAAACCAGGTATTCCGGGCATCAATCCACTGTACACTATTGGCAACAAATGTGTCAGTTGAATGTTTGAATATTATTGTTGTGCTTCAAACCGTTTGAGAACGTTTCCAATTGGTATTAAGTCAAACGCTTTACTGATTACCTTACCCTCCGCAAGCCTAACGCGCTGTTTCGAGGGTATGACAAGGTGTTCAGCGGAACAAGCAAGTATACGTTTTAGGCTGGGGCACCTTTCTTCATGTATAAATTAGAAGATTCAGTGTCAAACAGTCCGGGAACGCAACCAAATTCTTTGGGCATCGAGCGACGAACTCAGTAGCTTCACCCTTCCTGTTATTTCTATAGCTAAACCAGGTATTCCTGGTTTAAATACACTGAACAGTATTGGCACTAGTCACCTTAATTCACTGTACGAATATTAAACGAGGGAGTCAAACCGCCGGCGATCGTTACAAAATCTTATTAAGTTATTCCTTCTTCCGAATACCTTACCTCCCGAGAACCTGACACGCTGTAGCGAGTGTCTTGATTGTTATTCACGGAAACAAATTAGTATACATTTTTTCGGACGGGCACCACATTTTTGTGTATCAATATCAACAACGAGAGTCGAAGTGTTCAAGAATGTTACCATCTTCTTTGAGCATCCCAGAACCAAGTCAATAGCATCACATATTCTGTGATTCGGAAAGTCAAATCAGGTATTCCTTGTGTAAATACGCTGAACAGTATTTGGAATTGGCGCCTTAGTTCAAGATTTGAATATTGCAGTAGAATATCAACCCGTCGGAGAACATTACGAATTGGTATAGAGTCATTCCTTTTGCCGCATTCATTACCATCCTAGAACCTGTCCCGCTGCTGCGAGTGTCAGGAGTATGGCTCACGGAACCAAATTAGGCAACATTTTAGCCGAGCGGAACCTTATTTAAATGTGAGAATAGAATAATCGAGTATGAAACAGTTTGAGCTCGTTACATCGTTGATTGTGTGCCTAACGGCTCAGTCAATAGCTTACCTTTTGTTTCATTCCGAGGGTCTAACCAGGTATTCCGAGATGGAATGCGATTATCCGGATTGGCATTAGACTCCTTAATGCAAGGTTTGAATTCTGAAGTAGGGCATCAAACCGACTGAGAGCGTTAAGAATTGCGAGGAAGTCAAAGGCTTTACGGAGACCTATCCTTCCGAAAAACAAGCCCGCTGTGTCGGGAGTACATCAGCGCGTTTCGAGGTACGAGCTAGTTTGCAGTTTGTCGCCGAGCACCTTAATTTGATGCAGGAATTAGGAGGTTGAGAGCCAAACGGTTCGAGAACGTTTCTACCTTCTGCGAGAGTCGAACGCCTAAGTCAATAGCTTCACAAAATCCTGTGATTCAGAAAGACAAACCAGGTACTACGGGGGTAAATACCCTGAACAGTATTGACAATAGACACCTCATCTCACGGTTCGAATATCAATGCAGACCGTCAAACCGTTCGCGAACTTTACCACCTCCTTCAAGAGTCGAAAAGCTATGTCAGTAGCTTCACATATCCTGTTATTCCGATAGTCAAACCAGGTACTCCTGGAGCAAGTCCGCCGTACAGTATTGGCAATAGACCGTAACTCACGGTATGAATGTTAAAGTAGAGAGTCAAACAGACGGCGAATATTACCAATTCGTGTAAAGTCATTCTTTTTACCGAGTACCTTACCATCCGAGAACCTAACACACTGTATCGAGTGCCTCAGATATTGTTCACGGAAGCAAATTCTTGCACATTTTAGCTAACGGACACAACATTCTTGTGTATTAATATCAACATAGACATTTGATGCTTTCGAGAACGTTACCACATTCTGTGAGAATCGAACGGCCAAGTCAATCGCTTCATCTATCCTGTGATTCGGAGCATCAAACCAGATACCCCGCGAGTAAACGCGCGGAACAGTTTTGACAATTGACGCCTTAATTCGCGGTTTGAATATTAAAGCAGACAGTCACCCCGATGTAGATCGTTACCAATTGCTATAAAGTTTTTCCGAAGGCGCCACCTTCAGCGAACATCACCGGCTACATCGAGAGTATAATTTCGTATTCTCAGGACGTAACTAGAATGCACTGCAGTGACGGGTCCATCATGTTCATGTATTAATGCGAAGGTCGATTAGAGGCTGGGAATCACAGGATAGTTGAAGCTATTGAATTAACCATTCGAACTTCAATGATGGTGGTAACGTCCTCGAACGGTTTGAACCTGGATATTCTAATTCATACATAAATTTAAGGTGCCGTAACTAAAAGGTATACCACTGTGTTTCTATATACACGAAGTTATACTCTCGGTCGGGCGGTATAGCTTCTCGGACGGCAAGGCTTTCGATAAATCGTTTGCCTTTATAGCTAGTGCGAACCATCTCAAAATGTATAACGCTCTATTTTAATACTTGAACCATGGAGTATGGTGTCTTTGCCGACACTGTTCAGCGGATTTACTCCCGGAATATCAGATTTGAATCGCGCAGTCACAGGAGAATTGAAGTTACTGACTTAGCCTTTCGTCTCTCACAGCAGGTGGCAACGTTCTCATGCGGTTTGACACTCGATCTTCTAAAAATCATACATGAAATTAAGGTGCGCGACGTCAGAATGTATACTTATTTGTTTCTCTGAGCACGAAGTTATACTTTCGGTGCAACAGGTGAGGATCTCGGTGGGTAAGGCCATCGGTGAAATGCTAGATTCTATACCAATTGGTATAGTTCTTCAACTGGTGGACTCTGTGTATTAATATTCAATCCGAAAAAAATGTCTCTATTGCCAATACAGTTCAGCGGGTTTCATCTCGGTGTACTGGTGTGTCACTCGGAGAAACAGGATAGGTGAAGCTATTGGCACAGCTGTTCGATTCTCAAAGATGGTGGTATCGCTCCCACATGGTTTCACCAATGATTTTGTAATTCATGCTTGAACATAAAGTACCCGTCACTGAAAAGATTACTAATTTCTTTCTCTGAGTACGAGGTTATACTTTCGATGCAGCGGGTTAATTTTTGGAGGGTTGGGGCTTCGGCAATGTGTTTGATTTTATTCCAATTGGCAATGCTCTGAAACGGTTCGTCGCTTCAATTTAATATTCAGAGAGTGAATTATGGAGTCTATTGCTAATACTGTGCAGCGGATTGATACTCGGAAATCCTGACCTGACCCTCGGAACTGCATGATAGTTGTATCTACTGACTAAGCCACTCGTCTCTCAAAGAGGGTGATAACGTTCCGGAAGGATTGACACCCGATTCCTCAATTTATACATTCATACAGGAAATTAAGGTTCCCGTCATTAAAATGTACACTAATTTGTTTCTCCGAGCACGAAGTTATACCCTCTACACAGCTGGCTAATTTCGCGGAAATTAGGGTGTCCTATAAGAAGTTCAGCGTCATACCTATTGGTATAGTTCCCCTGCCATTTGTATCTCTACTTTAATATTCATAGCGCGAATTAAGGTGTCTATTGCCAATACTGTTCCGCGGATTTTCTCCCGGACTACATGGTTTGTCTTTCGAAATCACAGGAAAGGTGACGCTATTGCCTTATCCATGCGACTGTCAAAAGGTGTGGCATCGTTCTCGACGATTTGACCCTCCATCTTCTTATTGATACATGCAATTAAAGTGTCCGTCTGCTACAGTGTCTACTAATTTGTTCCCTTGAACACTAAGCACGTCACTTGTTGCAGAGCGATAGATTCTCGGAGGGTAAGGTAACCGATAAAGGCTTTGACCTTATAGCAGTAGGTAACGTTCTACGATGGTTCGAATCTCATTGTTACTATTTATACCGTAAATTAAGGTGTCTGCAGCCAATACTGTACTGCGGATTTACACGCAAAATACCTGATCTGAATCTCGTAATAACAGAGTAGGTGTAGCTATTGACTTAGCAGTACGTCTCTAAAACAAGATGTTAACGTTCTCGAACGTTTGACTCTCGATTTTGCTATTCATACATGAAACTGAGGTGCCCAACACCAAATTGCATACTCACTTGCTTCGCTGAACACCAAGTTACACTCTTAATGCGGCGGCTTAGCTTCGCGGAAAGGGAGGCATTCGGTTAAATGTTTGACACTATGCCATGAGGCAACGGACTTCAACGGCTTGTCGATCTGTTGAAGCATTACTGTGAACTGATGTGTTCATTGCCAATACTATTCTGCGAATTTATTACCAGAATACCCTGTTCGACTCTCGGAATCGCAAGGATAGGAGATGATATTGACGTAGTCGTTTGTCTCTCACAGAATGTGGCCGTGTTCTCGAGCGGGTTGACACTCGATCTTTTGACTCGTACATGAAGTTGAGGTGGCGGTCACTGAATTGTATACTAATGTGTTGCCCTAAGCACGCAGCTATAGTTACGATACGGCGGGTTAGCTTCTCGGCCGTTAAAGCCATCGGTAAAGTGTTTAACATTATAGCAATAGGCAATGGAATCAAATGGTTTGATGCATTACCTCTCCGAAACACTGGATAGGTGAAGCTGTTAACTAAGGCGTAAGTCTCTCAGAGAAGGCGCCTACGCTCTCGAACGGGTTGACCCTCGATCATATAATTCATGCACGAATTTAAGGTGCCGTCACTAAATTGTGTACCAGAATTATCGTCTGAACACGATGTTTTAATCTCGATGAATAGGGTGAGGTTCGCGGATGGTCCGGCCTTCGGTAAATCGTTTGAATTTACAACAGTTGATAACGTTCACTAACGGATTGAGCCCAATTCTAATATTTTGACCGTGAATTATGGTGTGTATTGACAAAGCTGTTCAGCGGATTTACTCTCGGAATAACTGGTTTGACTCTCCGCATCGCAGGATGCGTGGGACTATTGGATTAGCGAATCATCCCTCACAGAATGTGGCAATGTCTTCGAACGGTTCATCCATTTGTCCTCAAACTCATAAATCAAAATAAGGTGCCCGACATGAAATGTACACTAACTTGATTCTCGGAACACACAGCTATACTCTCGATATAGCGGGTTATCTCCACGGCATGTTGGACCTTCTGTAAATAGTTGCCTCTAGGCCAGTAGGTAACGTTCTGCAATGGTTTGAATGACTGCTTTTATATTCGAACCGCGAATGAAGGAGTCCATTGCCAAGACTATTCAGCGGACTTGCTGCAGAGATACCTGGCTCGACTCACGGAATCACAGGATAAGTGAAGCTATTGGCATTGCCGTTCGAATCTCATAGCAGGAACTAACGGTCTAGAAATGTTTGACCCTCGATCTTCACCTCAAACATGAAATTGATGTTCTTGTCGCTAATACTTATACTAATTCGTTCCACTGAACTCGATGTTATACTCTCGATACAGCGGGTTAGTTCTTCGGAGTGTAAGGCCTCCCGTAAAGCGTTTGACTTTATACCAATTGGTAACGACCAGGAATACCTGATTTGACTCTCCGAATCACTGTATATGTGAATCTATTTGGTTAGCCGATCGTCTCCCACAAAAGGTGGTGACGTTCTCGAACGGTCTCACCCTCGATCTTTTAATGTATACAGGACGATAAGGTGCCCGTCACTGAAACAAAGATTAATTTCATTCCCTGAACATGAAGTTATACCCTCGAAACGGCGGGTTAGCTACTCGGACGGTAAGGCCTTCGGTCAAAACTTTGACGCCATACCAATTAGTAACGTTCTACAAAGGATGAACCATGTACTCTAATATTTACGAAATACGAAATATTTGCGAAATTGTGTATCTAATGCCCATACTGACAAGCAGATTTCAACCGGAATACGTCATTTGGCTCTCCGTATCACAGGATGGGTGAAGTTATTTTCTCAGGCGTTATACTCTCAAAAAAGGTGGTAACATTCTCGATCGGTTTGATTTATAATTTTGCTATTCATGCATGAAAATACGGTGTCTGTCTGCTAAAATGTACACCAATTTGTATCCGTAAACTACGACGGAGGCACTCTCTGCAGCCAGTTATATTCCTGGTAGGAACTGTAATCTGTAAAGGAACGGCATTTTGCCAACCTGCAATGGTCACCGACGGTTTGACTGTCTACCGTAGTATTCATACCCTGAGATAAGTTGTCCTTTGGCAATACTGATGAGCGGATTTACTCCTGGTATACCCGGTATGACTCACCGATCCACAGGTTATTTGAAGCTACTGACTTAGCCGTTCGTCTCTCAAGGTGGTAATGATCCCGAACGCTTTGGCCTCCGATACTGATGTTTGCACACAAACATGCGGTGCTCGGCCGTTAAAATATCTAAGATTTTGTTTCCGTGCACATAAAGCACGACACGGGCTACAGCCGATTGATTTCTCGGAAGTTATGGTATTCGGTACAATGTATGACATTATGCGCTGTCTACATTAATATTCATACCGTGAATTACGTTGGCACTTGCCAATAAAATTCAGCCGGTTTACTCCCGGATTACCTGATTTGACTCTAGGAATCACAGGACAGGTTAAGCTATTGACTTCGCCGTTCCGTCTCGCACACAGTGGCAACGTTCCCGAGCGGTTTGACCCTAGATGTTCTAGTTCGTAAATGAAGTTAAGGTGCCCGTCAATAAGATGTATACTAATGTGTGTCCCTAAACATGAAGTTATACTCTCGGGGAAACGGGTGATGTTCGCGGAAGGTAGCGTCTTCGCTAAAACGTTTGACTTTATGGTAATTGGTAACGTTATCTAACGGTGTGACGCTGTACTTTAATATTCAAACCGTTATCTCAGATGTCAATTGCCAATACTGTTCAGACGATTTACTCCCTGAACACCTAGTTTGACCATTGGAATCTCGGGACAGGTAAAGCACTTCACTTAGCCGTTCGTCCCTTAATGAAGGTGGCAACGTTCTCGAGCGATCTGACGCTCTATCTTCTAATGCGTATATGAATTTAAGGTGCCGTCACTAACAGTTGTACTGATGTGTTTCACTATACACGAAGTTGTACTCTCGATACGGCGTGTTATCTTCTCCGACATTAAGGCCTTCGGTAAGAAGTTTGACATTGTACCAGCTTGCAACATTCTGAAAAGGTTTGACCGCCTGCTTTAATATTTAATCCGTGAATTAAGGTGTCTATTTTCAAATCGGTTCAGCGGATTTACTCCAGGAATAAGTGGTTTGACGCTCGGAATCACTGGAAGCGTGGAGCCATGGACTTGTGCCCATGACACTCAAAGAGGGTGCTATCGTTGACGAGAGGTTTGAGCATCGACCTACTACTTCATACATGACGTTAAGATGCCCGTCACAGTAATGAGTACTAATTTCTTTCTTTGAACACGAAGTTATATTCTCGGAAGGTAGCGTCATCGGAAAAACTTTTGACTTTATAGCAATTGGTAACGTTCTCAAACAGTGTGACACTCTGTTATAATATTCAAACCGTGAGTGAAGGTGTCTGTTGCCAATGCTGTACACCGCATTTACTACCGGAATACTAGGTTTCATTCTCGGAATAGCAGGATGGGTGAAGCTATCGTGTTAGACGTTCGTCTCTCATAGAAGGTGGCAACGTTCTCGAATTTTTTTACATTCGATCTTCTAATTCACATATGAAATTAAGGCGCACGTAAGTGAAATTGAGACTAATTTATTTCTCTGATTACGAAGTTATACTGTCGAAACGGCCGGTTTGCTTCTTCGACGGTTAGGCCGTCGGTAAAATGTTCGACTATATACCAATTGGCAACGGTCTAAAACGCCATGACGCCCTACTTTAATATTCAAACCGTGAATTAAGGTGTCTATTGGCAATGCTGTTGAGCGGATTTGCTCCAGCCATACCTGCTATGACTCTCGGAAGTACAGGGTATGTGAAGTTACTGACCTAGCCGTGCGACGCACAAGGAAGCTGGAATCGTTTTCGAACGCTGTGACTCACGATGTTGATATTTATTCACAAAAATGTGGTGTCCGGCCACTAAAATGTCTACTAATTTGTGTCCGTGAGCAACAAGCGAGACACTCGCTACAGCATGTCAGGTTCTTGGAAGGTAAGGTATTCGAAGTAAGGTATTTCAAAAGATTGACTCGATACGAATTGCTAGTGTTCTTCAACGGTTAAACTCTGTACTTTAATTTTTACACCGCGCGATATGGTGTCTATTGCCAATACTGTTAATCGGATAAACTTCTGGAATACCTGGTTCGACTATCGAAATAACAGGATACGTGCAGCTATTGACTTGGCCGTTCATCTCGTCGAAAATGTGGGATCTTTCTGGGAATGGTTGGCTCTCGATTATATTATACATGCATAAAAATAAATTTTCCGTCTGCTAGCGCATCCACTCATTTGTTTCCGTGAGCAATAAGCACAAAACTGGGTACAGCGGGTTAGTTTCTTGGAAGCTAAGGTCTTCGGTAAAACATTTGACTTTACATCAATACGTAACGCTCTCAAAAGGTTTGACGCTCTTCATGAATATTCAAACCGTAAATTAAGGTGCCTATTGCCAATACAGTTCAGCCGATTTACTACCGGAATACTTGGTTTGAATCTCGGAATTTCAGGATAGGTGAAGCTGTTCACTTAGCCGTTCGTCTCTCACAGAAGGTGGCTACTTTCTCGAACGGCTCAAATGTAAGGCTTTCTGTGAAAAGATTGAACATATACCAATAGGTAACGTGCTATAACGGTTTGTCTGTGTACTGTAATATTTATACCGTCTAATATTGTGCGTAATGACAACAGTGAACGGAAGATTTACTCGCGGAACACCTGATTTGACTATCAGAATCATAGGATAGATGTTGCTATCTGTATTGCCGTTCGATTCTCAAACAAGGTGGTAATGTTCTCCAACGGTTTGTCTCCCGATATTAATATTCCAGAATGAAGATAACGTATCCGTCTGATAAAATGTCGACTAATTTGTTTCTGTGAACACTAAGCAATATATTCCCTAGTGCATGTTATGCTCTCGGAAGGCAAGGTATTCGGAAAAAAGAATGACTTCATCCAAACTGGTAATATTTTCCAACTGTTGAACTCCCTACTTTAATATTGATACCGTGAATGAAGGTGTCTATTGCCTATATTCTTCAGTGGATTTAATAACCGAATACGTGGTTTGTTTCTCGGTAACTCAGGATATATGAAGCTATTGACTTTTCTGTTCGAATCTCGAAGAGTGTGGCAACGTCCTCGAACGCTTTGACCCTCGATCATCTAAATCACTCCCCGAATTTAAGGTGACGTCACTAAATTTTATACTAAAGTGTTTCCTTAAACACATAGCTATATCCTCGAAACGCGAGTTAGCTTCTCTGATTATAAGTGAAATCGGTAAAACTATTGACATTGTAACAATTAGTAACAATCTCAAATAGTGTGATGCTCTTTTTTAATAATCAAAATGTGAATAAAGGTGTTTATTGCCAATACTGCACAGCGGAATCACAAGTATAGACGAAGCAAGTGTCTTTTAGCCGTTCGACTCTCAACGTGGGTCTATTGCTAATACTGTTCTGTCGATTTACTCGAGGAATACCTGGTATGACTATCGAGACACACGATATCTCAAGCTTCTGGCTTAACAGTTCGAATCTCATAGAAGGTGGTCACGGCCTCGAACGGTTTCACACACGATATTCTAAATTACACATGAAATTAAGGTCCCCGTCTCTAAATTGAATACTAATTTTCTCCTCAGATCTCCATGTTATACCCTCTTTTCATCGCGTTAGACTTTCGGAGGGTAAGGTCCCCAGTAAAGCGTTTGACTTTATACAAATTGGATGCATTCTCAAACGGTTTGACGTTCTACTTTTAAATTTAAACCATGAATTAAGATGACTATTGGCAATACCGTTCAACTAATGTACTCCCGGAATACCTACTTTGGCTTTCGGAATTTCAGGAAAAGTATAGGTATTGACTTAGCTATTCTATTCTCAAGGATGGTTGTAACGATCTCGAACAGTTTGATGCTCGATCTTCTACATCATACATGAGTTTAAGGTGTCCGTCTGCTAAGACTACAACTAATTTGTTCCCATGAACCCGAAGTTGTACCCACGATAAAGCGGGTTATGTTCTCTGAAGGTAAGGTATGATTCTGTAATTTAATATTCATACAGTGAGTTGAGGTGTTTACTGCACATACTGATCAGCGAATTAATTCGAGGATTACCTGACTTTACTGTCGGAATCACAGGACAGATGAAGCTATTGAATTAGCCGTTCTAGTCTCAAGGAAGATGGGAGACACTCCCACTCTGACACTCGATCTTCTAATTCAAGCATGAAATCATGGTGCTCTTCACTAAATTGTATACTAGTTCGTAACTCTGATCGCGGCGCCACACTCTCGATACAGCTGGTCAGTATATCGGATGGTAAGGCACTCTTTAAGAAGCTTAACCCTTCACGTATAGGTAATGTTCTACAACGGCTTATCGGCCTGCTTTTATATTCAAACCGTGAATTATGGTGTGTATTGCCAAAACTCTTCTGTGGATTTACCCCCGGAATACCGGATTGACTCTCGGAATCGCATGGCAGGTGAAGCTATTGACTCAGCCGTTCGTTTCTCACAGAAGGTGACAACGTTCTGGAGCGGTTTGACCATCGGCCATCTAATTAGTTCATGAAGATAAGGTTCCCGTCACTGAAATGAATACTAATTTCATTTTGTGAACACGATCTTATACACTCGAAACGCCGAGTTTGCTTCTCTGAGGGTAAGGCCGTCGGTAAAGTGTTTGACATTATACCAATTGACAACGCCCTAAAAGGCTTTCACGCTCTACTTTAAGATTGAAACCGTCAATCAATGTCTCCATATCCAATAATCTTCAGCAGACGTTCTCCTGGAATACCTGGTTTGAATCTCCGATCCACTGGATGGGCGATGCATTTGACCTAGCTGTTCGACTATCAAAGATGGTGGTACGTTCTTCAACGGTTTAACCGTCGGTATTCTAATTCATACTCGTACTTAAGGTACCGTAACTAAAGTGGGTACTAATCTGTTTCACTAAACACGAAGTAATACTCCCGATATGGCGGACTAGCTTCGCGGACGGTAAGGCTTTCGGTAAAGCGTTTGACTTTATAACAATATGTAACGTTCTACATATGTTTCACTCTGTATTCTAATATTTAAACCGTGGACTAAACTTTCCGCTGCCAATAATGTAAAACTGAATGATTCTCGGAATACCTGGTTTTCCCTATCGGAATAGCGTGATAGGTGAAGTCAAATACTTAGACGTTCGACCCTTAAAGAAGGTGTGATCGTTCTCGAACGATTAGACCCTCGTATATTCTTTTCAGCTTAAAATAAGTTGTCCGACTGCTAAAATGTCTACTAATTTCTTTCCGTGAACACTCAGCTAGGCACTCGCCGCAGCGGTTCAGGTTCTCGGAAGTTATTGTATTGGGTAAAAAGAATTACTCTTATTTTAATTGATAACTTCCACGGCGGTTTGACTCATTACCTACATACTTATAACGCGAATTAACGAGTCTATTGCCAATAGTGTACAGCGCATTTTCTCCCGGAATATCTGGCTTGACTTTCGGAATCAGAGGGTAGGAGAAGATATTCACTTTGCCGCTCGTCTTTCAGATAAGGTCGTAACGACCTCTAGTGGTTTGACGCTCGATCTTCTTATTCATACATGAAGTTAGAGTGCCCGCCACTGAAATAAAGACTAATTTCTTTCACTGAACACGCAGTTACACCTCTTGATACAGCCGGTTAGTTCTTCAGGGGATGAGGTCTTCTGAAAAACGTTCAACTCTTTCGCAAACGGTAACGATCTACACCGGTTTGACAGCCTATTTTAATATTCATTCCGTGAACTAAGGTGTCTGTAGTCAATACTGATCAGCGGATTTACTCCAGGAATACCTGGTTTGGCTCTAGGAATCACAGGACGCTGAAGCTATTGACATAGCCGTTCCATTCGCAAAGAAGGATGTAATATTCTGGAACGGTTTGACAGTCGATCTTCTACTTTAAACATGAAACTATTGTGACCGTCAATTAAACGTGTACCTATTTGCTTATCAGATCACGAATATATACACTCGAAACAGCGAGATAGGTTCTCGGAAGGTAAGGCCTTCGGAAACGAGTTTGACTCCATGCCAATATGCAACGGTCTACAGTGTTGTGAATCTGTACTTTATTTTTCATTCCGTGAATTTCGGTGTTTATTACAATACCGTACTGCGCATTTACTTCCGGAATACCTGGTTTGTCTCTCGAACACACAGGATAGGTGAAGATATTTCCTTAGATGTGCGATTCTCAATAAAGTTGGTAACGTTCTGGAACGGTTTGGCTCTCGATCTTCTCATTCGTATCCAAAATTATGGTGCGTTCCTTATATAGTGTCTAGCAATTTGTTTCCGTGTGCACTTTAACTGACACTTGCTGTAGCGTGTAAAGTTCTTGGATGGTAATGTTTTGGGTAAAAATGTGTGACTCCATATTAACTGGTAATGTTCTCCGACGGCTTGACCTTCTACTGTAATATTCATACCGTGAATTAAGGAATGTATTGCCAATATTGATCAGCGGTGTTACCCCTAATATAACTGGTGTGACTCTCGGAATCACAGGATATGTGAAGCTACTGACTATGCTGTGTGACGCTCAAAGAAGATGGTACCATTTTCGAACGCTTTGACCCTCGATGTTGATATTTATACATAAAATTTGTTTCCGTCCACTAAAATGTCTACTAATTTGTTTCCGTTTACATCATGCGTGACAATTGATACAACGTGTTAGGTTCTCGGAAAGTAGGGTATTCGGTAACAATCAAGACTTATTAAGAACTGGTAATGTTCGTCGACTGATTGACTGTCTACTTTAATTTCGAACTGTGAATTAATGTGTCTGTTGCCAATACTGCCGAATCGCGAAGTCACAGGAGAGTTGAAGTTATTGACTTAGCCTTTCGTCTGTCACAGCAGATGGCAACGTTTTCGTGTGGTTTGGCACTCGATCTACTTATTCTTGCATGCAAATATGTTGCCCGTTACTAAGATATATACTAATTTATCTCCCTGATCACATAATTATACTTTCGATACAGCTGGATACGTTCGCGGAAGTAAGGCCCTCTATGTCATGATTGACTCTCTATCAGAAGGAATCCTTGTACAACGATTTGACTTTGTAAATTGCAACCAATATTGCCAATAGTTTCAGCGGATTTACTCACGGAATAACTGGTTTTATACTCGAATCACAGGATGGATGAAGCTATAGACTTAGGCGACTGAATCTCAAAGAGTGTGGACACGTTCTCGATGTGATTGACACTCGATCTTCTTATTCATGAATGATATTAGAGTACCGTCACTGAAATGAATAATAATTCGTCCTACTGAATATCATGTTATACTCTCGATATACCGAGTTAATTCTTCGGAGGGTTCGGACTTCACTGAAACGATTGACTTTATACCAATTGGTAACGCTCCCAAACGGACTGACGCCCCATTTTAATATTCAAACATTGAATTAAAGTGTCTATTGCCCATACTGTTCAGCGAATTTACTTCCGGAACACCTGGTTTTACTCTCGAAACCACAGGACAGGTGAAACTATTGACGTAGCCGTTCGTCTCTTACAGAAGGTGCCATCGTCCTCGAGCAGTTTGACCACCGATCAAGTCTCGATCCAGCTGGTCAGTTTTTCGGAGGGTAGAGAATTCTGTAGGAAGTTTAATCCTACACGAATACGTAATGTTGTATATCCGCTTGGCGGCCTGCTTTATCACTATTTCTACCAAGACCGGTCAAATGACCGTTTTTACATTTTCAATTGGAATTTCTTACATTCGACGTAAGTGAATCGCAATTAAACTTTACGACCTATCCTCATATATATGTATGATACATTTTTCACTATGCACTTATTTTTTTATTGTTTATTTTCTGAGGAATATTTGTTGTCTGTCTTGCGGACCACGACCTGTCATTTGACGGGTAGTACGATTTTTGCATTTTTGTAATGGTTTCTCTCTAAGACTCAATGCCAAAACTATAAAGTCGTTACAAACGAAAGGTAAAGTAGTTGTGTTACTGGTCCGAGAAGTGCCTTCCAGAAAATGGTTTACGGCAATTTCAAGTGTTTACAGTTCTCGCTCGACTATCGCGTTAGCGTTGTTTATTTGCTAAATTGAAATCCGACACTGTCGAGATCCTCGAATGCTCTGACGCCATCTTCTCTACTATGGCGTAAAATAAATAAACTTATAACTGAAGGAAATGTATAGACTTCTTCTCACGAATTCAAATCAGTATAGTCGTGCGACACAAACAGAGTGCATCGAATCGTGAAAGTCACAAAGAGCATACTTGTCAGTATTTTAATATAATTTTGTAATATTTTATATCGTATTACGTGATATAATTGCAATTTTCAAAGTAGTGAACAAGACTCGTAATACATCGCAGTAAGATTCACATTTTAGTTTTTATTCATTTTTTTACCTATTTTGATGTACATTTGCATATTTTAGTTTCTATTTTCTCTGTTGAATATTTACCCCAAAATATCAAGATGTTTGTGTGCGAATGCATTATTACAGAGAATAAATGATATCGATACAGAATGTTCTGAAGATGATCAGGAAATTCAAGATATGGAAAATGACAATACGGAAAATTACGATCAATTTAAAACCAACTCGAAGACGAATGAGGACGAAGGGAATATTTCGAACGTACGTAGACGACGAAAGGGAAGGAGATTTTTTATTAGATCCGATAGTGAGAATGAGGAAGAGGCTAGCGAAATTACGATGGTCGGAACTGTTTGGCAGGAAGTAAAAGTTCGATCTAATCCTGGAAGAGCAATTGGTCATATTCTGAGGGAAACATCAGGCCCGATTGGGTACAGTAATCGTAATACTATGAAAGGCGAAGTTAGGACGGCATTTTCTGTGATAATGAATAAGAATATAATCGAACATATAAGAAAGTGCACAGAAGCAGAGGCATTTAGAGTGTTGGGATATAAATGGGTACAGTCTACAGCAAAGTTATATGCATTTTTTGCAATTATGTATTAGCATATGAGGCTATGGATATAGATATAGCACTTCTATGGAAATGAAAGTGGGGCCCGCCTTCTTTCTCAAATACTATGAGTGGACACGACTTTACAGAGATTATGAGATTTATTAGATTTGACGACCGACACCACACGAAACCAACGGATAAAAACCGATATATTCGCTACGATTTCCGAAATTTGGTACATGTTTATTGACAACAGTCAAAATGGTTATAAACCAGGTCCATATATTACTATTGTCGAACAATTGCTTCCAACGAAAGCAAGATGTAGATTCACTCAATACATGCCCAATAAACCGGTCAAATTTGATCTAAAAGTTTGGTTAGTATCCGATGTACGAAGCAAATATATAATATACGGCTTTTCGTATTTGGGGGAAACGATTGAGGTAGGGAACCCTCAGTTCTTCTTGGAGAGTTAGTCACTATGAAATTAGGAGGAGCCTGTGTAGGATGTGGATAAAATATAACCATAGACAACTTTTTTACAAGCCTACCTTTAGCAGCACAACTTTTAGCAAACAAAATACTACGATTATTGCGACAATTAGAGCAAACTGAAAAGAGCTACCACAACTGGCAAAACTGAAAAACGACGACATGGCACTTTTCTTAATCAAACTCTGTCGCTGAAATAATTGTATGCTGACAATTTACAAAGCAAAACCAAGAAAGAAGGATGAAATTCTCAGTTCAATGCACAACTCCGTACAAGTTGAAGAAAATGACACCTCAACAGCGAAGACAATTCAATTGTACAATAGCACCAAACTTGGTGTAGATGTGACCGATCAAAGGGCCAGAAATTATTCGGTAAAATCTGAATCTCGGATATGGCCTTTGCAAGTATTTTTTAATATCTTGGATTTAGCCGGGATAAATGCATTGGTGTTATGTAAAGATACTACGGGAGGAGTGATTACAATACAGGAATTTCTATTCCAATTGGCAGAAGAACTTGTCATCTAATACCAACAAGATCTCGGCAATGAAAATCAATCAAAACCCATCGCAAGTACAAATACAGGTTCCCGTGAACGGAAAACATGTCAGATAAGGTATTTTAAACATAACAAGGCGTACAAAATCTGTCTAAAATGTAAAAAGTTCGTATGCGGAAAATGTATAGTTGAGAAGCCCATTTGGAAAAATGCAACGAAAAAGAATAAATTGAAGATTATGTACTCTAGAATAAAAGAAAATATATTTTTATACTGGTAAACTGGCTATTGGTCTGCATTCAGTATTGAAAAATGTAAGTTGTGAAAGACTGCTCATTTGACCTGCCGCGGTAGGAATGGGTATACGAGAAATGTTGGTAGGAATAGGGTTAATACTAACCGAGAACTGAGGTGTCTACTGCCTATCCGGTACAGCTTATTTACTCTAGGAAATTCAGGTTTGACTCCCGTAATCACAGGACAGCTGAAGCTACTGACTTAGCGGATCGTCCTCCGAAGCAGGTGGTAACGTTTTCGAACGTATTGTCACTCGATCTTCTACTTCATACATGAACCTATGCTGACCGTCACTAAAATGTGTACATACTTGTTTCTCTCATCAGGAGGAAACACTCTCTGAAACAGCAGGTCAGTTTCTCGTAACGATAAGGCCTTCGGTGCAGAGTTTGACTCTATAACAATTGGTAACGCTCTCCAACGGTTTGACTCTCGATCTTGTTACGCATACATGAAATTAAGGTGCGCCTCACAAAAATGTATAGTTATTTGTATCGCTGAACATAAGGTTATCCTCTCGATACGGTGGGTCATGTTCTCGGATTGTAAGGTCTTCGGTAAAGAGTAAGTCGTTGTACCAATTGGTCACGTTCTCAAACGGGTCATCCCTCTTCTTCAATATTCACACAATGGATTAATGTTTCTATTGCCAATACTGTTCAGCAGATTTACGCCTAGAATACCAGGTTTGACTCTCATAATCACAGGAGCGGCGAAGCTATTGGCTGAGCCGTTCGACTCTCAAAGGAGAAGGTAACGCTCGCGAAAGTTGACTCTCCAGTTTGCAGTTCAGACAGGAAAATATCCTGTCCGTCTGCTAAAAATTCTACTAACTTGTTTCCGTGGACATTAAGCAAGCCACCCGCTTGAGCGAGACAGGTTCTCCTAAGGTTATGTATTCGGTAAAAGGATGACATATTACGAACTAGTAATGTTCTCCGACTGTTTGACTATCTACTCTACTATTCAAAGCGTGAATTAAGGTGTCCATTACGAATAGTGTACAGCGGATTGACTCCCGGCATAACTGGTTTGCCTATCGGAATAGCAGGGTGGGTGAAACTATTGACTTAGCCATTCGATCCTCAAAGGAGGTGGGATCGCTCTCGAACCGTTTGACTGTCGATTTTTCTATTGGTACATGAAAATGAGGCGTCCATCTGCAAAATTTCTCCTAATTTGTTTCCGTGAGCGCTAGGAATGACACTAGCTAAAGCCGGGTTTGCTCTAGGAAGGTTATGTATTCCTTGATATGAATGATTGTATAGCTGTTGGTAATATTCTGCGACGGACTGATAGTCTGTTGTAATATTCGTACCGTGAATCATGGTGTCTATTGCCAACACTGTGCAGTGGACTTACTCCTGGAATTCCAAGCTTGACACTCAGAATCACAGGATAGGTGAAGATGGTGACTCAGCCGTTCGACACTCTATGAAGATGGAACGGTTCTCGAGCTGTTTGACTCGCGATCATCTTATTCATACAAGAATTTATGGCGCCCGTCACCAAAATGTATACTCATTTGTATCTCTTAACACGAAGTTCCACTCTCGATACGGCGGGCTTGCGTCTCCGAAATTAGTGCTAACTGCATAATCTTTGACTGTATACCAATAGGTAACGTTCTATAACGGTTTGACGGTCTATTTTAGTATTCAATCCTTGAATTAAGGCGTCTATTGCGAATACTGTACAGCGCATTTACCCCGTACTATGATTCTGAAAGTCAAACCAAGTACTCCCGAAGTAAATCCGTTTTACAGTATTGGATATTTACACCATACCTGCGGGTATAAATAATGTGCCGAGTCAGACCGTTGTAAAACATTACGAATTGGCATAGAGTCCAACTGTTTACCGACGGACTTACGTTCCGAGATCCCCTGTAGTGATTGGCTTGTTTAGTGTTCGTCGGAAAAAATTAGTAGTCATTTTGGCAAACGGACACCTTAATTCCATGTACGATTAGGACGATCGAGAGGCAAACGGTGCGGGAACGTTATCACATTCTTCGCGACTCCAACTGCTACATCAATCGATACACCTACCCTGTCATTCCGTAGGTCTAATCAGATATTCCGACCGTCAATCCGCTGTGCATTATTGGAGATGGGCCCGTTACATCACGCTATGAATATTAAAGTGGAAGGTCAAACCGTCGGAGAATATTGCCAATTGGTATTGAGTCATTCTTATTGCCGAAAATGTAGCCTCCCTAGAATCTAACACGCTGTAGCCAGTGTCATGCTTAGTGTTCACGGAAGCAAATGAGTAGACATTATAGCTGAAGCACACCATATTTTCAAATATGAATTAGAGGATCGAGAGTCAAACCGTTCTAGATCGTTACCACCTTCTTTGAGAGCCGAACGGCTCAGTCAGTAACTTTACATGTAGTTGTGATTCCGAGAGTCAAGCCTGGAATTCCTGGAGTAAATCCGCTGAAGGGCATTGACAATTGATACCTTAATTCACAGATTGTTTCTCACAGTAGAGCGGAAAACCGATTAAGAACGTAACCTAATGGTACAATGGCATTCTTTTGGCACAATACCTTATCTTCCGAGAGCATAAGCCGCTGTATCGCGGGTACATTGTCGTGTTCAGAGAAACAAATTAGTATCCATTATAATGGCGGACACCTTAATGTCACGTATGATATCGTAGATCGAGTGGCAAACTGTTCCATGAATGACGTTACCACTAGCTTTGAGAGTCTCACAGCTATGTCACTAGCTTCACATACCACGTGATTCCAAGAGTGAAACGAGGTATTCCTGGAGTAAATTCACAGAGCAGTATTGGTACAGGTCACCTTAATTCTCGGATTGAATATTAAAGTAGAGTGTCAAACCGTTCTGGATTGTTACATATTGGTATGAGCTCATCCTCTCTATCGAAGGCCTTACCTTCCGATGAGTTAACCCGCTATGTCTAGAGTATAGCTTCGTGTTCAGAGAAACAAATTAGTATATATTTTAGTGACGGGCACCTTAATATCATGTATGAATAAGAAGACCGAGGGAGAAATAGATCGATATTGTTACCACCTTCTGTGAGAGAGAAACTTCTAACTCAGTAGCTTCAACAATCCTGTGATTCCGAGAGTAAAACCAGGTATTCTGGGGGTACGTCCGCTAAAGAGTTTTGGAAATACGCACCTTAATTCCCGGTTTTAATGTTACAATAAAGCGTAAAACCGTCTGAGAACGATACAGATTGGTATGAAGTCAAGCAATTTATCGATGGCCTTACACTCGGAGAAGCACACTCGCCATTTGCAGAGTATATCTTCGTGTTCAGAGAATGATATTAGTCATCATATCTGTAACGGGCGCCACCATTTCATGTATGAATTAGTAGATCGATGGTGAAAACCTTCGAGATCTTTACCGCCTTATTCAGGAGTGGAACATATAAGTCAATAGCTCCATCTATCCTGTGATTCCGGGTGTCGAACCAGGAAATCCGGAGTGAATCCGCTGTTCAGTTTAGGTAAGCGGTCATACCGTTGTAGAACATAGCCAGATGGTATTAAGTCAATGATTTTACCGGATTCCTTACCTCCAAGGGCCTAGCCCGCTGTAGCAAGTGCCTTGCTGCGTGCTGAAGGAAACAAATTAGTAGACAATATTGCAGAAGCACACCTTAATTTCATGTATGAATTGGAAGATCAGGTGTCAATACGATCGAGATCGTTACCACCTTCTTTGCGAGTCGAACGGATGAGTCAATAGCTTAACCTATAGATGTGATTCCGTGAGTGTAGCCATGTATTCCAGAAATAAATCTGCTGAACAGCATTGGGAATTGATGCCTTATGTCACGGTTTCAAAATTAAAATAGAGCGTCACACCGTTTGAGACTATTACCATTTGCTTTAAAGTCAAACGTTCTACCGAAGACTTTACACTATGGTACACCAATCCTCTATGTCGGGAGTGTGCAACATCATGTTCAGTGGGACGACTTAGTACACGTTTTACCGACAAACACATTAATATCAATTATGAATCAGAAGATCGAGTGTTCAACCCTACGAGATCGTTACCATCGCCTTCGATAACGGAACGACTACGTCACTAGCTTCACCTATCCTATGATTCCGACTGTCAAATGAGGTATTCCGGGTGTAAATCTGCTGTACAGTATTGGCATTACCCACCCAGCTTGATGATATGAATATTAATGTACAGAGGTAAACCATTATTAGATCGATACCTATTGGTATAGAGTTATACATTTTGCAGACAGCCTTACCATCGGAGAAGCTAACCCGCGGCTTCGAAAGTATATCTTCGTGTTCAGAGCTGTAAATTAGTAAACATTTTGGTGACGGCGACTTTAATTTCATTATGAATATGAAGATGGAGGGTCGAACCGATCGAGAATGTTGCCACCTTCTTCGAGATTCGAAAGGGTAAGTCAATAGTTACGCCTTTCATGCGATTCCGACGTCAAACCAGGTATTCGGCGAGTATATCCGATGAAACGTATTAACAATAGGCACAGTAATTCCGGGTACGAATATTAATGTAGTGAGTCAAACTGTTGGAGAATGTCACCAAATCGTATAAAGTCATTCCTCTTACCCAATACATTACCCTTCGAGAAACTAACCAGCCGTATCGAGAGTATAACTTCGTGTTCATAGTATCAAATTCATAAACATCATAATGACCTGAACCTTAATTACATTATGAATAAGAAGATGGAGGGTCAAACCGCTTGAGATAGTTACCACATGCTTTGAGATTCGAAAGTATAAGTCAAATGCTTCCACCTGCCGGTGATTCCGGGAGTCAAACCAGGTATTCCGGCAGTTCATCCGCTGTGCAGTATTGGCAATGGTGGCCCCAGTTCTCGGTTAGAATATTAAAGTACGGAGTCAAACATTCGTACATCGTTACATATTGGGATCGTGTGTATAGCTTTACAGAAAACCTTACCCTGCGAGAACTTAACTCGAAGTTTGTAGAGCATTACTTCGTATTCAGGGATACTAACTAGTATACATTGCAGTGAATGGCACCGTAATTTCATGTATGAATGAGAAGATCGAGGATGAAATCGTTCGCGAACGTTACCACCTTCTTCGTGAATTGGCTCGTATAACACAATAGCTACACCTATCCTGTGGTTCGAAGAGTCACAGTAGGCATACCAGTAATACATCCGCTGAAGAGTAATGACAATGGACACTTTAATTCTCGGTTTTTATGTTGTAGTAGAGCTACGATCCGTTTGAGAACGATACCAATTGCTATAGGGACAACCATTCTACAGTAGGATGTACCTTCCGCGAACCTCACCCGCTTCATCGGGAGTCTAACTTCGTGATCAGAGAAATAAATTAGTATTGATGTCAGTGACGGACACCTTAACTTCATGTATGCATTAGGAGATCGAGAGACAAACCACTCGAGACCGTTACCACCTACTTTGAGAGTCGAACGGCAGAGTCAATAGCTTCACCTCTAGATGCGATTCGAAGACTCAAGCCATGTATTCTAGGAGTGAATCCGCTGAACAATGTTGGAAATAGATATCTTGTTTCATGGATTGAATAATAGAGTAGACACTCGATCCGATGGAGAATATTACAGCTTGTCATACTGACATACTTTTTACCGAATACCCTACCTTCCTAGAATCTGACTCACAGTAGCGAATATCGTACTTACTGCTCACGGAAAGAAATCAGTAGATATAATAGCAGAGGCGCAACTTATTGTCATGCGTGAATAGCAAAATCGAGAGTCGAATCGTTGGAGAACAGCCCTACCATCCCTGAGAGCCGAACAGCTGAGACAATAGCTTTACCTATCCAGTTATTCCGACAGTCACACCACGTATTCCAGAGTCAATCCGCTGCACGCTATTGGCAATGGAGACCTTAATTCACGGCAGGATTATTACAGTAAGGCGTCCAAGTGTTTGAGAGCGCAAACCAATTGGTATAAAGACAAATGTTTACCGAAGACCTTTCCCTCTGAAAAACTAGCGCGCTTTATCGAGAGTTTAATTTCGCCTTCTGAGAAAAAATTAGCATTCATTTCAGTGACCGGCACCATATATTCAACTACAAATTAGAAGATCGATCGTGAAACTGTCGAGGAAGATACAACCCACTTTGAGAGTCGAACGGCTAAGTCAATAACATCACCCATCCTGTGATTCCGAAAGTCAAACCAGGTATGCCGGCTTTAAAACCGGGAATCAGTATTGGCCTTAGATACCTTAATTGACGGATTGAATATTAAAGTAGATTGTGAAGCCGCTTGCGAACGATTCCAGTTTTTATGAAGTCAGACTTTGTTCCGTAGACCTTGCCATTCGAGAAACTAACCCGCTGCATCGAGGGTATAACTTCATGTGCAGGGAAACAAATTATTCTATACAGGCACCATAATTTCATGTGTTATATAGAAGATCGAGGGTCTATATCGATCGAGACCGTTCCCACCTTCTTTGGGAGTGGAATGGCTAATTCGATAGCTTCACCTATCCTATGATTCCGACCTTTCTTCACTATCCTTAATTCATGGTATGAATATTAATCTACAGATCCATACCGTTGTAGAACGTTAGTTATTGCTATAGAATCAAAATTTTAACCGAAGTCCTTACTTTCCGAGAACCCATCCCGTTGTAGCGATTGGAATACATAGTGTTCATCGGAACAAATTGGTAGACATTTTGGCAGAGGGATACCTTATTTTCGAGTAAGAGTAGCTGAATCGAAAGTCAAATCGTATGAGAACATATCCACCTTCTTTGAGGGTGGCACAGCTATTTCAAAACTTTCAACTGTCCTGTGATACCGAGAGTCAATCCAGTTATTCGTGGAGCATATCCGCTGGTCAGTGTTGGCAGTAGACACATTAATGCACGGTATGAATATTAAAGCAGGCCGTCTAACCGTTTTAGAACAATACCTAGAAGTCTAGGGTCAATGATCATACAGAATGACTTACCCTCCGAGCAACTAACCCGCTGTATCGGTAGTAAAACACCGTGTTCAATGGTACCAACTATTATACATTTTGGTGACGAGCACCACAATTTCATGTAGGAATTAGAGGATCGATAGTCACACCGTTCGAGAACATTGACACATTCTGTGAGAGGAGAACCGCTAAGTCAATAGCTTCATCAATCCTGCGATTCGGAGAGTCAAACCAGATTATTATTCCGGGAGTCAGTCCACTGAAGATCATTGGCAACAGACACCTTAATTCTGGTATGAATATTACAGTAGAGCGTCAATCCGTTTGAGAATGTCACCTATTGATGTAAAGTCAAACACATTACCGATGGTGTTACACTCGGAGAAGCAACCTAGCCGTATCGAGAGTATAACTTCGTGTTCAGAGAAAGGGTATAGTGTTCAATTCTGTGATGGGCTCCTTAGTTTCATGTATGAATTAGAAAATCGAGGATCAAACCGTTCGAGGAAATTACCACCTTCGACGTGAGACGAAGAGCTAAGTCAATAACTACACCCATCCTGTTATTCCGATAGACAAACCAGATATTCCGCGAGTAAATCTGCAGTACAGTATTGGCATTAGACACATTAATTCACGGCTTCAATATTAAAGCAGCGCGTTCCAATTTGAGAGCGTTACCAATTGGTATAAAGTGGTACGCTTTACTGTAGACCTTAACCTCCGACGAACTATCCCGCTCTATCGACAGTATAACATGATGTTCAGTGGGATGAGTTAGTAGACATTTTAGTGACGCGTACCTTAATTTCATGAGTAAATAAGAAGATATAGAGACACACCGTTTGAGAATGTTACCACCATCTTTGAGTTTCGAGCGGCTAATTTCCTCCTGGAATACCAGGTTTGACTCTACGGAATCACAGGTAGCTGAATCTATTGACTCAGCCGTTCGACTCTCACAGAAGGTGGTATCGTTCTCGACCGGTATGACCCACTATCTTCTGAGGCATAGATGATGTTAACGTATGGTCACTGAACTGAATACAAATTTCTTTCTCTGAAGTCGAAGTTGTACTCTCGAGAATACAGCAGGTTACTTTTTCGAAGGTTATGGCCTTCGGTAAAGGGTTTGTTTTTATACCATTTCCTGGCTTTCTCAAACGGACTGACGGCCTGCTTTAATATTCAAACCGTGAATGAAGGTTTTTATTACCAATAATGATCAGCGAATTTACTCCCGGAATACCTGGTTTGACCTCGGAATCATAGGATAAATGTAGCTATTGACCAAGCCGTTCGGCTCTCAAGAGAGGTGGTACGTTCGCAGACCATTTGAACCGCCATCTTTCTATTGATACATGCAATTAAAGTGTCCGGCTGCAAAAGAGCCTACTTATATGTTTCCTTGGACACTGCGCGAGACACTTGCTGCAGCGGGTTATGTTCTCGGAAGGTGTGGTATTCGGTAATAGGTCTAACTTTGTGCGCATTGGTAATGTTCTTCGTTGGTTCGACATCCTACATTAGTATTCATACCGCGAATTAAAGTGTCTGTTGCCAATAAAATTCAGCGGACTTACTCCCGGGTGACCTGGTTTGACGCTAGGAAGCACAGGACAGGTGAAGCAATAGACTTAGCGGTTCGTCTCTCACTGGTGGCAACGATCTCGAGCGGTTTAACCGTCGATCTGCTAATTCGCAGACGAAGTTTAGGTTCCTGTCCCTGAAATAAATACGAATTATATTCTGTCAACAAGAATTTATACTCTCGATGAAGCCGGTGAGGTTCGGGGCAGGTATGTCCATCGGTAAAATGTTTGACTATATACCAATTTGTAACGCTCTCAAACGGTTTGACGCTCCACCTTTTTATCCAATCCGTAAATTATGTGGCCTATTGGCAATACTGCGCAGCGCATTCACACCCGGAATACTTGGTTTTACTATCGGAATAACAGAATGGGTGAAGGTACTGACTTATATGTGAGACTTTCAAAATAGGTGATAACGATCCCGAACGCATTGCCTCGCTATCTCCATATCCACCCATGACATTGAGGTGCCAGTCATTAAAATGAACGAAAATTTTCTTCTATGACCACGTAGTTATACCCGCGATACACCAGGTTTGGTTCTCGGAAGTGAGGCCATGGGATAAAATTTGAAAAAATAAAAACGAGTAATGCTCTGCAAAAGTTTGACGCTCTACTTTATTATTAATACCTTGAGTGAACGTGTCCATTGTTAATACTGCACTGCGGATGGACTTCCAAAATACTGTGTCTGACCCTCCGAACCGCATGACAGTTACAACTACTGGCTAAGTCGCTCGAGTTGATAACGTGCTCGATAGGATTGACATTCGATCATCTATATCATTCATGAAATTAAGGTACCGTCACTGAAATCTGTACATATTTCTTTCTCTGAATACGATGTCATACTCAGGATACAGCGGGTCAACTTCTGGGAAGGTAAGACGTTCGGTTAAAGGCATTTCGGCAAGGCAGCAATAGGCAACGTTCGGCAACAGTTTGGCAGCGCACATCAATATTTATATCGTGAAATGGTGTAGCTATTGCCCAATCTGAACTGCAGATCTACTCTCGGAATACCTAATTTGACTCTCGGAATCATACGATAGGGAGAAGCTACTGGCACTGCCGTTCGATTCAAATCGAAGGTGGTAACGTTCTCGCTCGGTTTGACCATCGATATTCCATTCATTCATGAAATTATGGTGCTCCCCACTAATGTGCATACTGGTGTGTACCTGTAAATACGGTTTTATACCCTCGATACAGCTGGTTAATTTTTCGGAGGGTATGGCCTTCGGTAAATCGTTTGACTTTATAGCAATTGGTAACGTTCTCAAACGGTGTGACGCTCTATTTGGATATTCACTACGCGAATTAAGGTATATATTGACAATCATCTAGAGCGGATATACTCCTGTATTACCTGGTTTGACTCCCGCAATCACAGGATAGGTGGAGCTATTGATTTATCCGTTCGATTCTCAACGATGGTGGTCAAGTTCCCGATCCGTTTGACACTCGACCTTCTGATTCATGCATGAAGTTTAGGAGCATGTCACTAAAATTTTTACAGCTTTGCTTTTCTGGATACAAAGTTATACTCCCGATACAGTGGGTTATTTTCTCGGAAGGTACGACCATCGGTAAAAGTTTTGACTCTATACCGATACGTGACGTCCTTCAACGGTTTGACTAAGTACTTTGACATTCATACCCGGAATTTCGGTGCCAATTGCCAATACTTTTCTGCGGAAATACTCCTGGAACAGCCGGTTTAATACTCAGTATCACAGGAGAGGTGACGCAATTGACTTAGCTGTGAGAAGTGTGGTAAGTTCTCCAACCGCTTAACTCTCGATATTCTTATTCATAGATGAAGTTAAGGTGCGCGACACTTCAACCGGTTCTAATTTCTTTCTCCGAACCCGAAGTTATACACTCTATGATGCGGGAGTTTTTCGCGGATGGAACGGTCTGCGGTAAAATGTTTGACATTACAGCATTTGGTAACGTTCACAAACGGGGTAACGATCAATTTAAATATTCAAACTGTACATTAACGTGCCTATTGCCAACACAGCTCCTTGCATCAACTGCCGGGAAACCTAGTTGACTCTCGGTATCTCAGGATAGGTGAAGCTGTTGACATAGCCGTTTGTCTCTCGCAGATGGAGGTAACGACCTCGGGCGGTTTGACCCTCGACTTTCTTATTCATACAGGATGATAATGTGCCCGTCACTCAAATGAATACTAACTTGAATCTCTGAAGACGCAGATATATTTCCGATGACACGGATAATATTCACGGAAGATAACTCCTTCGGTAATAGGTGTGACTTTATAGCAATTAGTTACGTTCTCACACGGTGTAACGGTCTATTTTCATATTCATTCCCTGAATTTAGGTACCTAATGCCAATATTCTTCAGCGCATTTACGCCCGGAACATCTTGTTTGACTCTCGGAATCATAGGATAGGTGAAGCAATTGTCGTATCCGTTCGACTCTCAGGGAACCTGATAAAGCTTTGGAACGGTTTGACCCGCAATCTTCTTATTCATTACGAAATTACGGTGCGTGTCACTAAAGTATCTACTAATTTGTTCCTCTGAACACAGAGTTATATACCCGATGCAGTGGGTTATCGGCACGGAAGGAAAAGTATTCGGAAAAAGTAGGACGTTATACCATTTGGTAACGATATCCGAGGGATTGACTCTATACTTTACCATACATACCTCGGAATGATGTGTCCATTGCCAATAGGTATTAGCGGCCTTACTCCCGCAATGTCTGTGTTAACTCTCGGATTCACAGGATAAATGAAGCTATTGACTTAGCAGTGGGATTC
>NW_027470380.1:0-38909 GCF_051020765.1 Lasioglossum baleicum
ACGATCACGATTTATTCGAGCTTATGTCAGATTCGACGATTCTTCGTTTCAGCAGTGTATTTCTGTGCGGAATCGCTGTTTCGCGTGCCAGATCAGTGCATTTGAATGCAAATATGCGAAATTGGCACAGAAACTCCGACCCGGCAAGCACGATCACAATTTATTCGAGCTTATGTCAGATTCGACGATTCTTCGTTTCAGAAGTGTATTTCTGTGCGGAATCGCTGTTTCGCGTGCTAGATCAGTGCATTTGCATACAAATATGCGAAATTGGCACGGAAACTCCGACCCGGCAAGCACGATCCCGATTTATTCGAGCTTATGTCAGATTCGACGATTCTTCGTTTCAGAAGAGTATTTCTGTGCGGAATCGCTGTCTTGCGTGCTAGATCAGTGCATTTGCATGCAAGTATGAGAAATTGGCACAGAAACTTCGACCCGGCAAACACGATCACGATTTATTCGAGCTTATGTCAGATTCGACGATTCTTCGTTTCAGAAGAGTATTTCTGTGCGGAATCGCTGTCTTGCGTGCTAGATCAGTGCATTTGCATGCAAGTATGAGAAATTGGCACAGAAACTTCGACCCGGCAAACACGATCACGATTTATTCGAGCTTATGTCTGATTCGACGATTCTTCGTTTCAGAAGTGTATTTCTGTGCGGAATCGCTGTTTCGCGTGATAGATCAGTGCATTTGCATGCAAATATGCGAAATTGGCACAGAAACTCCGACCCGGCATGCACGATCACGATTTATTCGAGCTTATGTCAGATTCGACGATTCTTCGTTTCAGCAGTGTATTTCTGTGCGGAATCGCTGTTTCGCGTGCCAGATCAGTGCATTTGAATGCAAATATGCGAAATTGGCACAGAAACTCCGACCGGCAAGCACGATCACAATTTATTCGAGCTTATGTCAGATTCGACGATTCTTCGTTTCAGAAGTGTATTTCTGTGCGGAATCGCTGTTTCGCGTGCTAGATCAGTGCATTTGCATACAAATATGCGAAATTGGCACGGAAACTCCGACCCGGCAAGCACGATCCCGATTTATTCGAGCTTATATCAGATTCGACGATTCTTCGTTTCAGAAGAGTATTTCTGTGCGGAATCGCTGTCTTGCGTGCTAGATCAGTGCATTTGCATGCAAGTATGAGAAATTGGCACAGAAACTTCGACCCGGCAAACACGATCACAATTTATTCGAGCTTATGTCAGATTCGACGATTCTTCGTTTCAGAAGTGTATTTCTGTGCGGAATCGCTGTTTCGCGTGCTAGATCAGTGCACTTGAATGCAAATATGCGAAATTGGCACAGAAACTCCGACCCGGCAAGCACGATCACAATTTATTCGAGCTTATGTCAGATTCGACGATTCCTCGTTTCAGAAGTGTATTTCTGTGCGGAATCGCTGTTTCGCGTGCTAGATCAGTGCATTTGCATGCAAATATGCGAAATTGGCACAGAAACTCCGACCCGGCAACCACGATCACGATTTATTCGAGCTTATGTCAGATTCGACGATTCTTCGCTTCAGAAGTATATTTCTGTGCGGAATCGCTGTTTCGCGTGCTAGATCAGTGCATTTGAATGCAAATATGCGAAATTGGCACAGAAACTCCGACCCGGCAAGCACGATCACAATTTATTCGAGCTTATGTCAGATTCAACGATTCTTCGTTTCAGAAGTGTATTTCTGTGCGGAATCGCTGTTTCGCGTGCTAGATCAGTGCATTTGCATGCAAATACGTGAAATTGGCACAGAAACTCCGACCCGGCATGCACGATCACGATGTATTCGAGCTTTTGTCAGATTCGACGATTCTTCGCTTCAGCAGTGTATTTCTGTGCGGAATCGCTGTTTCGCGTGCTAGATCAGTGCATTTGCATACAAATATGCGAAATTGGCACGGAAACTCCGACCCGGCAAGCACGATCCCGATTTATTCGAGCTTATATCAGATTCGACGATTCTTCGTTTCAGAAGAGTATTTCTGTGCGGAATCGCTGTCTTGCGTGCTAGATCAGTGCATTTGCATGCAAGTATGAGAAATTGGCACAGAAACTTCGACCCGGCAAACACGATCACAATTTATTCGAGCTTATGTCAGATTCGACGATTCTTCGTTTCAGAAGTGTATTTCTGTGCGGAATCGCTGTTTCGCGTGCTAGATCAGTGCACTTGAATGCAAATATGCGAAATTGGCACAGAAACTCCGACCCGGCAAGCACGATCACAATTTATTCGAGCTTATGTCAGATTCGACGATTCCTCGTTTCAGAAGTGTATTTCTGTGCGGAATCGCTGTTTCGAGTGCTAGATCAGTGCATTTGCATGCAAATATGCGAAATTGGCACAGAAACTCCGACCCGGCAACCACGATCACGATTTATTCGAGCTTATGTCAGATTCGACGATTCTTCGCTTCAGAAGTATATTTCTGTGCGGAATCGCAGTTTCGCGTGCTAGATCAGTGCATTTGAATGCAAATATGCGAAATTGGCACAGAAACTCCGACCCGGCAAGCACGATCACAATTTATTCGAGCTTATGTCAGATTCAACGATTCTTCGTTTCAGAAGTGTATTTCTTTGCGGAATCGCTGTTTCGCGTGCTAGATCAGTGCATTTGCATGCAAATGTGCGAAATTGGCACGGAAACTCCGACCCGGCAACCACGATCACGATTTATTCGAGCTTATGTCAGATTCGACCATTCTTCGTTTCAGAAGTGTATTTCTGTGCCGAATCGCTGTTTCGCGTGCTAGATCAGTGCATTTGCATGCAAATACGCGAAATTGGCACAGAAACTCCGACCCGGCAAGCACGATCACAATTTATTCGAGCTTATGTCAGATTCGACGATTCTTCGTTTCAGAAGTGTATTTCTGTGCGGAATCGCTGTTTCGCGTGCTAGATCAGTGCATTTGCATGCAAATACGTGAAATTGGCACAGAAACTCCGACCCGGCAAGCACGATCACGATTTATTCGAGCTTATGTCAGATTCGACGATTCTTCGTTTCAGAAGTGTATTTCTGTGCGGAATCGCTGTTTCGCGTGCTAGATCAGTGCATTTGCATGCAAATATGCGAAATTGGCACAGAAACTCCGACCCGGCATGCACGATCACGATGTATTCGAGCTTTTGTCAGATTCGACGATTCTTCGCTTCAGCAGTGTATTTCTGTGCGGAATCGCTGTTTCGCGTGCCAGATCAGTGCATTTGAATGCAAATATGCAAAATTGGCACAGAAACTCCGACCCGGCAAGCACGATCACAATTTATTCGAGCTTATGTCAGATTCGACGATTCTTCGTTTCAGAAGTGTATTTCTGTGCGGAGTCGCTGTTTCGCGTGATAGATCAGTGCATTTGCATACAAATATGCGAAATTGGCACGGAAACTCCGACCCGGCAAGCACGATCCCGATTTATTCGAGCTTATATCAGATTCGACGATTCTTCGTTTCAGAAGTGTATTTCTGTGCGGAATCGCTATTTCGCGTGCTAGATCAGTGTATTTGCATGCAAATGTGCGAAATTGGCACGGAAACTCCGACCCGGCAACCACGATCACGATTTATTCGACCTTATGTCAGATTCGACGATTCTTCGTTTCAGAAGTGTATTTCTGTGCGGAATCGCTGTTTCGCGTGCTAGATCAGTGCATTTGCATGCAAATATGCGAAATTGGCACAGAAACTACGACCCGGCATGCACGATCACGATTTATTCGAGCTTATGTCAGATTCGACGATTCTTCGTTTCAGAAGTGTATTTCTGTGCGGAATCGCTGTTTCGCGTGCTAGATCAGTGCATTTGCATGCAAATACGCGAAATTGGCACAGAAACACCGACCCGGCAAGCACGATCACAATTTATTCGAGCTTATGTCAGATTCGACGATTCATCGTTTCAGAAGTGTATTTCTGTGCGGAATCGCTGTTGCGCGTGCTAGATCAGTGCATTTGCATGCAAATACGCGAAATTGGCACAGAAACTCCGACCCGACAAACACGATCACGATGTATTCGAGCTTATGTCAGATTCGACGATTCTTCGCTTCAGCAGTGTATTGCTGTGCGGAATCGCTGTTTCGCGTGCCAGATCAGTGCATTTGAATGCAAATATGCAAAATTGGCACAGAAACTCCGACCCGGCAAGCACGATCACAATTTATTCGAGCTTATGTCAGATTCGACGATTCTTCGTTTCAGAAGTGTATTTCTGTGCGGAGTCGCTGTTTCGCGTGATAGATCAGTGCATTTGCATACAAATATGCGAAATTGGCACGGAAACTCCGACCCGGCAAGCACGATCCCGATTTATTCGAGCTTATATCAGATTCGACGATTCTTCGTTTCAGAAGTGTATTTCTGTGCGGAATCGCTGTTTCGCGTGCTAGATCAGTGCATTTGCATGCAAATATGCGAAATTGGCACAGAAACTCCGACCCGGCAAGCAAGATCACGATTTATTCGAGCTTATGTCAGATTCGACGATTCTTCGTTTCAGAAGTGTATTTCTGTGCGGAATCGCTGTTTCGCGCGCTAGATCAGTGCATTTGCATGCAAGTATGAGAAATTGGAATAGAAACTCCTTTTCGGCAAGCACGATCACAAATTATTCGAGCTTATTTCAGATTCGACGATTCTTCGTTTCAGAAGTGTATTTCTGTGCGGAATCGCTATTTCGCGTGCTAGATCAGTGTATTTGCATGCAAATGTGTGTAAATTGGCACGGAAACTCCGACCCGGCAACCACGATCACGATTTATTCGATCTTATGTCAGATTCGACGATTCTTCGTTTCAGAAGTGTATTTCTGTGCGGAATCGCTGTTTCGCGCGCTAGATCAGTGCATTTGCATGCAAGTATGAGAAATTGGAATAGAAACTCCTTTTCGGCAAGCACGATCACAAATTATTCGAGCTTATTTCAGATTCGACGATTCTTCGTTTCAGAAGAGTATTTCTGTGCGGAATCGCTGTCTTGCGTGCTAGATCAGTGCATTTGCATGCAAGTATGAGAAATTGGCACAGAAACTTCGACCCGGCAAACACGATCACGATTTATTCGAGCTTATGTCAGATTCGACGGTTCTTCGTTTCAGAAGTGTATTTCAGGGCGGAATCGCTGTTTCGCGTGCTAAATCAGTTCATTTGCTTGCAAATATGCGAAATTGGCACAGAAACTCCGATTCGGCATGCACGGACACGATTGATTCAAGTTTATGTCAGATTCGACGATTCGGTGTTTCGTAAGTGAATTTCAGTGCGGAATCGCTGTTTCGCGTGCTAGATCAGTGCATTTGCATGCAAATATACGAAATTGACACAGAACCTCCGATTCGGCAAGCACGATCACGATTTACTCAATATTACATCAGATTCTACGATTCTTCGTTTCAGAAGTGTATTTCAGTGCGGGACCGCTATTCCACGTGATAGCTCAGTGCATTTGCATGCGAATATGCGAAATTGGCACAGAAACTCCGATTCGGCAAGCACGATCACGATTTAGTCGATCTTATGTCAGATTCGACGGTTCTTCGTTTCAGAAGTGTATTTCAGGGCGGAATCGCTGTTTCGCGCGCTAGATCAGTGCATTTGCATGCAAATACGCGAAATTGGCACAGAAACTCCGACCCGGCAAGCACGATCACAATTTATTCGAGCTTATGTCAGATTCGACGATTCTTCGTTTCAGAAGTGTATTTCTGTGCGGAATCGCTGTTTCGCGTGCTAGATCAGTGCATTTGCATGCAAATACGTGAAATTGGCACAGAAACTCCGACCCGGCAAGCACGATCACGATTTATTCGAGCTTATGTCAGATTCGACGATTCTTCTTTTCAGAAGTGTATTTCTGTGCGGAATCGCTGTTTCGCGCGCTAGATCAGTGCATTTGCATGCAAGTATGAGAAATTGGAATAGAAACTCCTTTTCGGCAAGCACGATCACAAATTATTCGAGCTTATTTCAGATTCGACGATTCTTCGTTTCAGAAGTGTATTTCTGTGCGGAATCGCTGTTTCGCGTGATAGATCAGTGCATTTGCATGCAAATATGCGAAATTGGCACAGAAACTCCGACCCGGCATGCACGATCACGATTTATTCGAGCTTATGTCAGATTCGACGATTCTTCGTTTCAGCAGTGTATTTCTGTGCGGAATCGCTGTTTCGCGTGCCAGATCAGTGCATTTGAATGCAAATATGCGAAATTGGCACAGAAACTCCGACCCGGCAAGCACGATCACAATTTATTCGAGCTTATGTCAGATTCGACGATTCTTCGTTTCAGAAGTGTATTTCTGTGCGGAATCGCTGTTTCGCGTGCTAGATCAGTGCATTTGCATACAAATATGCGAAATTGGCACGGAAACTCCGACCCGGCAAGCACGATCCCGATTTATTCGAGCTTATGTCAGATTCGACGATTCTTCGTTTCAGAAGAGTATTTCTGTGCGGAATCGCTGTCTTGCGTGCTAGATCAGTGCATTTGCATGCAAGTATGAGAAATTGGCACAGAAACTTCGACCCGGCAAACACGATCACGATTTATTCGAGCTTATGTCAGATTCGACGATTCTTCGTTTCAGAAGTGTATTTCTGTGCGGAATCGCTGTTTCGCGTGCTAGATCAGTGCATTTGCATGCAAATATGCGAAATTGGCACGGAAACTCCGACCCGGCAAGCACGATCCCGATTTATTCGAGCTTATATCAGATTCGACGATTCTTCGTTTCAGAAGAGTATTTCTGTGCGGAATCGCTGTTTCGCGTGCTAGATCAGTGCACTTGAATGCAAATATGCGAAATTGGCACAGAAACTCCGACCCGGCAAGCACGATCACAATTTATTCGAGCTTATGTCAGATTCGACGATTCCTCGTTTCAGAAGTGTATTTCTGTGCGGAATCGCTGTTTCGCGTGCTAGATCAGTGCACTTGAATGCAAGTATGAGAAATTGGCACAGAAACTTCGACCCGGCAAACACGATCACAATTTATTCGAGCTTATGTCAGATTCGACGATTCTTCGTTTCAGAAGTGTATTTCTGTGCGGAATCGCTGTTTCGCGTGCTAGATCAGTGCACTTGAATGCAAATATGCGAAATTGGCACAGAAACTCCGACCCGGCAAGCACGATCACAATTTATTCGAGCTTATGTCAGATTCGACGATTCCTCGTTTCAGAAGTGTATTTCTGTGCGGAATCGCTGTTTCGCGTGCTAGATCAGTGCATTTGCATACAAATATGCGAAATTGGCACGGAAACTCCGACCCGGCAAGCACGATCCCGATTTATTCGAGCTTATGTCAGATTCGACGATTCTTCGTTTCAGAAGAGTATTTCTGTGCGGAATCGCTGTCTTGCGTGCTAGATCAGTGCATTTGCATGCAAGTATGAGAAATTGGCACAGAAACTTCGACCCGGCAAACACGATCACGATTTATTCGAGCTTATGTCAGATTCGACGATTCTTCGTTTCAGAAGTGTATTTCTGTGCGGAATCGCTGTTTCGCGTGCTAGATCAGTGCATTTGCATGCAAATATGCGAAATTGGCACGGAAACTCCGACCCGGCAAGCACGATCCCGATTTATTCGAGCTTATATCAGATTCGACGATTCTTCGTTTCAGAAGAGTATTTCTGTGCGGAATCGCTGTTTCGCGTGCTAGATCAGTGCACTTGAATGCAAATATGCGAAATTGGCACAGAAACTCCGACCCGGCAAGCACGATCACAATTTATTCGAGCTTATGTCAGATTCGACGATTCCTCGTTTCAGAAGTGTATTTCTGTGCGGAATCGCTGTTTCGCGTGCTAGATCAGTGCACTTGAATGCAAGTATGAGAAATTGGCACAGAAACTTCGACCCGGCAAACACGATCACAATTTATTCGAGCTTATGTCAGATTCGACGATTCTTCGTTTCAGAAGTGTATTTCTGTGCGGAATCGCTGTTTCGCGTGCTAGATCAGTGCACTTGAATGCAAATATGCGAAATTGGCACAGAAACTCCGACCCGGCAAGCACGATCACAATTTATTCGAGCTTATGTCAGATTCGACGATTCCTCGTTTCAGAAGTGTATTTCTGTGCGGAATCGCTGTTTCGCGTGCTAGATCAGTGCATTTGCATGCAAATATGCGAAATTGTCACAGAAACTCCGACCCGGCAACCACGATCACGATTTATTCGAGCTTATGTCAGATTCGACGATTCTTCGCTTCAGAAGTATATTTCTGTGCGGAATCGCTGTTTCGCGTGCTAGATCAGTGCATTTGAATGCAAATATGCGAAATTGGCACAGAAACTCCGACCCGGCAAGCACGATCACAATTTATTCGAGCTTATGTCAGATTCAACGATTCTTCGTTTCAGAAGTGCATTTCTGTGCGGAATCGCTGTTTCGCGTGCTAGATCAGTGCACTTGAATGCAAATATGCGAAATTGGCACAGAAACTCCGACCCGGCAAGCACGATCACAATTTATTCGAGCTTATGTCAGATTCGACGATTCCTCGTTTCAGAAGTGTATTTCTGTGCGGAATCGCTGTTTCGCGTGCTAGATCAGTGCATTTGCATGCAAATATGCGAAATTGTCACAGAAACTCCGACCCGGCAACCACGATCACGATTTATTCGAGCTTATGTCAGATTCGACGATTCTTCGTTTCAGAAGAGTATTTCTGTGCGGAATCGCTGTCTTGCGTGCTAGATCAGTGCATTTGCACGCAAGTATGAGAAATTGGCACAGAAACTTCGACCCGGCAAACACGATCACGATTTATTCGAGCTTATGTCAGATTCGACGATTCTTCGTTTCAGAAGTGTATTTCTGTGCGGAATCGCTGTTTCGCGTGCTAGATCAGTGCATTTGCATGCAAATATGCGAAATTGGCACAGAAACTCCGACCCGGCATGCACGATCACGATGTATTCGAGCTTTTGTCAGATTCGACGATTCTTCGCTTCAGCAGTGTATTTCTGTGCGGAATCGCTGTTTCGCGTGCTAGATCAGTGCATTTGCATACAAATATGCGAAATTGGCACGGAAACTCCGACCCGGCAAGCACGATCCCGATTTATTCGAGCTTATATCAGATTCGACGATTCTTCGTTTCAGAAGAGTATTTCTGTGCGGAATCGCTGTCTTGCGTGCTAGATCAGTGCATTTGCATGCAAGTATGAGAAATTGGCACAGAAACTTCGACCCGGCAAACACGATCACAATTTATTCGAGCTTATGTCAGATTCGACGATTCTTCGTTTCAGAAGTGTATTTCTGTGCGGAATCGCTGTTTCGCGTGCTAGATCAGTGCACTTGAATGCAAATATGCGAAATTGGCACAGAAACTCCGGCCCGGCAAGCACGATCCCGATTTATTCGAGCTTATGTCAGATTCGACGATTCTTCGTTTCAGAAGAGTATTTCTGTGCGGAATCGCTGTCTTGCGTGCTAGATCAGTGCATTTGCATGCAAGTATGAGAAATTGGCACAGAAACTTCGACCCGGCAAACACGATCACGATTTATTCGAGCTTATGTCAGATTCGACGATTCTTCGTTTCAGAAGTGTATTTCTGTGCGGAATCGCTGTTTCGCGTGATAGATCAGTGCATTTGCATGCAAATATGCGAAATTGGCACAGAAACTCCGACCCGGCATGCACGATCACGATTTATTCGAGCTTATGTCAGATTCGACGATTCTTCGTTTCAGCAGTGTATTTCTGTGCGGAATCGCTGTTTCGCGTGCCAGATCAGTGCATTTGAATGCAAATATGCAAAATTGGCACAGAAACTCCGACCCGGCAAGCACGATCACAATTTATTCGAGCTTATGTCAGATTCGACGATTCTTCGTTTCAGAAGTGTATTTCTGTGCGGAATCGCTGTTTCGCGTGCTAGATCAGTGCATTTGCATACAAATATGCGAAATTGGCACGGAAACTCCGACCCGGCAAGCACGATCCCGATTTATTCGAGCTTATATCAGATTCGACGATTCTTCGTTTCAGAAGAGTATTTCTGTGCGGAATCGCTGTCTTGCGTGCTAGATCAGTGCATTTGCATGCAAGTAGGAGAAATTGGCACAGAAACTTCGACCCGGCAAACACGATCACAATTTATTCGAGCTTTTGTCAGATTCGACGATTCTTCGCTTCAGCAGTGTATTTCTGTGCGGAATCGCTGTTTCGCGTGCTAGATCAGTGCATTTGCATACAAATATGCGAAATTGGCACGGAAACTCCGACCCGGCAAGCACGATCCCGATTTATTCGAGCTTATATCAGATTCGACGATTCTTCGTTTCAGAAGAGTATTTCTGTGCGGAATCGCTGTCTTGCGTGCTAGATCAGTGCATTTGCATGCAAGTATGAGAAATTGGCACAGAAACTTCGACCCGGCAAACACGATCACAATTTATTCGAGCTTATGTCAGATTCGACGATTCTTCGTTTCAGAAGTGTATTTCTGTGCCGAATCGCTGTTTCGCGTGCTAGATCAGTGCATTTGCATGCAAATACGCGAAATTGGCACAGAAACTCCGACCCGGCAAGCACGATCACAATTTATTCGAGCTTATGTCAGATTCGACGATTCTTCGTTTCAGAAGTGTATTTCTGTGCGGAATCGCTGTTTCGCGTGCTAGATCAGTGCATTTGCATGCAAATACGTGAAATTGGCACAGAAACTCCGACCCGGCAAGCACGATCACGATTTATTCGAGCTTATGTCAGATTCGACGATTCTTCGTTTCAGAAGTGTATTTCTGTGCGGAATCGCTGTTTCGCGTGCTAGATCAGTGCATTTGCATGCAAATATGCGAAATTGGCACAGAAACTCCGACCCGGCATGCACGATCACGATGTATTCGAGCTTTTGTCAGATTCGACGATTCTTCGCTTCAGCAGTGTATTTCTGTGCGGAATCGCTGTTTCGCGTGCCAGATCAGTGCATTTGAATGCAAATATGCAAAATTGGCACAGAAACTCCGACCCGGCAAGCACGATCACAATTTATTCGAGCTTATGTCAGATTCGACGATTCTTCGTTTCAGAAGTGTATTTCTGTGCGGAGTCGCTGTTTCGCGTGATAGATCAGTGCATTTGCATACAAATATGCGAAATTGGCACGGAAACTACGACCCGGCAAGCACGATCCCGATTTATTCGAGCTTATATCAGATTCGACGATTCTTCGTTTCAGAAGTATATTTCTGTGCGGAATCGCTGTTTCGCGTGCTAGATCAGTGCATTTGAATGCAAATATGCGAAATTGGCACAGAAACTCCGACCCGGCAAGCACGATCACAATTTATTCGAGCTTATGTCAGATTCAACGATTCTTCGTTTCAGAAGTGCATTTCTGTGCGGAATCGCTGTTTCGCGTGCTAGATCAGTGCATTTGCATGCAAATGTGCGAAATTGGCACGGAAACTCCGACCCGGCAAGCACGATCACAATTTATTCGAGCTTATGTCAGATTCAACGATTCTTCGTTTCAGAAGTGCATTTCTGTGCGGAATCGCTGTTTCGCGTGCTAGATCAGTGCATTTGCATGCAAATGTGCGAAATTGGCACGGAAACTCCGACCCGGCAACCACGATCACGATTTATTCGAGCTTATGTCAGATTCGACGATTCTTCGTTTCAGAAGAGTATTTCTGTGCGGAATCGCTGTCTTGCGTGCTAGATCAGTGCATTTGCACGCAAGTATGAGAAATTGGCACAGAAACTTCGACCCGGCAAACACGATCACGATTTATTCGAGCTTATGTCAGATTCGACGATTCTTCGTTTCAGAAGTGTATTTCTGTGCGGAATCGCTGTTTCGCGTGCTAGATCAGTGCATTTGCATGCAAATATGCGAAATTGGCACAGAAACTCCGACCCGGCATGCACGATCACGATGTATTCGAGCTTTTGTCAGATTCGACGATTCTTCGCTTCAGCAGTGTATTTCTGTGCGGAATCGCTGTTTCGCGTGCTAGATCAGTGCATTTGCATACAAATATGCGAAATTGGCACGGAAACTCCGACCCGGCAAGCACGATCCCGATTTATTCGAGCTTATATCAGATTCGACGATTCTTCGTTTCAGAAGAGTATTTCTGTGCGGAATCGCTGTCTTGCGTGCTAGATCAGTGCATTTGCATGCAAGTATGAGAAATTGGCACAGAAACTTCGACCCGGCAAACACGATCACAATTTATTCGAGCTTATGTCAGATTCGACGATTCTTCGTTTCAGAAGTGTATTTCTGTGCGGAATCGCTGTTTCGCGTGCTAGATCAGTGCACTTGAATGCAAATATGCGAAATTGGCACAGAAACTCCGACCCGGCAAGCACGATCCCGATTTATTCGAGCTTATGTCAGATTCGACGATTCTTCGTTTCAGAAGAGTATTTCTGTGCGGAATCGCTGTCTTGCGTGCTAGATCAGTGCATTTGCATGCAAGTATGAGAAATTGGCACAGAAACTTCGACCCGGCAAACACGATCACGATTTATTCGAGCTTATGTCAGATTCGACGATTCTTCGTTTCAGAAGTGTATTTCTGTGCGGAATCGCTGTTTCGCGTGATAGATCAGTGCATTTGCATGCAAATATGCGAAATTGGCACAGAAACTCCGACCCGGCATGCACGATCACGATTTATTCGAGCTTATGTCAGATTCGACGATTCTTCGTTTCAGCAGTGTATTTCTGTGCGGAATCGCTGTTTCGCGTGCCAGATCAGTGCATTTGAATGCAAATATGCAAAATTGGCACAGAAACTCCGACCCGGCAAGCACGATCACAATTTATTCGAGCTTATGTCAGATTCGACGATTCTTCGTTTCAGAAGTGTATTTCTGTGCGGAATCGCTGTTTCGCGTGCTAGATCAGTGCATTTGCATGCAAATATGCGAAATTGTCACAGAAACTCCGACCCGGCAACCACGATCACGATTTATTCGAGCTTATGTCAGATTCGACGATTCTTCGCTTCAGAAGTATATTTCTGTGCGGAATCGCTGTTTCGCGTGCTAGATCAGTGCATTTGAATGCAAATATGCGAAATTGGCACAGAAACTCCGACCCGGCAAGCACGATCACAATTTATTCGAGCTTATGTCAGATTCGACGATTCTTCGTTTCAGAAGAGTATTTCTGTGCGGAATCGCTGTCTTGCGTGCTAGATCAGTGCATTTGCACGCAAGTATGAGAAATTGGCACAGAAACTTCGACCCGGCAAACACGATCACGATTTATTCGAGCTTATGTCAGATTCGACGATTCTTCGTTTCAGAAGTGTATTTCTGTGCGGAATCGCTGTTTCGCGTGCTAGATCAGTGCATTTGCATGCAAATATGCGAAATTGGCACAGAAACTCCGACCCGGCATGCACGATCACGATGTATTCGAGCTTTTGTCAGATTCGACGATTCTTCGCTTCAGCAGTGTATTTCTGTGCGGAATCGCTGTTTCGCGTGCTAGATCAGTGCATTTGCATACAAATATGCGAAATTGGCACGGAAACTCCGACCCGGCAAGCACGATCCCGATTTATTCGAGCTTATATCAGATTCGACGATTCTTCGTTTCAGAAGAGTATTTCTGTGCGGAATCGCTGTCTTGCGTGCTAGATCAGTGCATTTGCATGCAAGTATGAGAAATTGGCACAGAAACTTCGACCCGGCAAACACGATCACAATTTATTCGAGCTTATGTCAGATTCGACGATTCTTCGTTTCAGAAGTGTATTTCTGTGCGGAATCGCTGTTTCGCGTGCTAGATCAGTGCACTTGAATGCAAATATGCGAAATTGGCACAGAAACTCCGACCCGGCAAGCACGATCCCGATTTATTCGAGCTTATGTCAGATTCGACGATTCTTCGTTTCAGAAGAGTATTTCTGTGCGGAATCGCTGTCTTGCGTGCTAGATCAGTGCATTTGCATGCAAGTATGAGAAATTGGCACAGAAACTTCGACCCGGCAAACACGATCACGATTTATTCGAGCTTATGTCAGATTCGACGATTCTTCGTTTCAGAAGTGTATTTCTGTGCGGAATCGCTGTTTCGCGTGATAGATCAGTGCATTTGCATGCAAATATGCGAAATTGGCACAGAAACTCCGACCCGGCATGCACGATCACGATTTATTCGAGCTTATGTCAGATTCGACGATTCTTCGTTTCAGCAGTGTATTTCTGTGCGGAATCGCTGTTTCGCGTGCCAGATCAGTGCATTTGAATGCAAATATGCAAAATTGGCACAGAAACTCCGACCCGGCAAGCACGATCACAATTTATTCGAGCTTATGTCAGATTCGACGATTCTTCGTTTCAGAAGTGTATTTCTGTGCGGAATCGCTGTTTCGCGTGCTAGATCAGTGCATTTGCATACAAATATGCGAAATTGGCACGGAAACTCCGACCCGGCAAGCACGATCCCGATTTATTCGAGCTTATATCAGATTCGACGATTCTTCGTTTCAGAAGAGTATTTCTGTGCGGAATCGCTGTCTTGCGTGCTAGATCAGTGCATTTGCATGCAAGTAGGAGAAATTGGCACAGAAACTTCGACCCGGCAAACACGATCACAATTTATTCGAGCTTTTGTCAGATTCGACGATTCTTCGCTTCAGCAGTGTATTTCTGTGCGGAATCGCTGTTTCGCGTGCTAGATCAGTGCATTTGCATACAAATATGCGAAATTGGCACGGAAACTCCGACCCGGCAAGCACGATCCCGATTTATTCGAGCTTATATCAGATTCGACGATTCTTCGTTTCAGAAGAGTATTTCTGTGCGGAATCGCTGTCTTGCGTGCTAGATCAGTGCATTTGCATGCAAGTATGAGAAATTGGCACAGAAACTTCGACCCGGCAAACACGATCACAATTTATTCGAGCTTATGTCAGATTCGACGATTCTTCGTTTCAGAAGTGTATTTCTGTGCCGAATCGCTGTTTCGCGTGCTAGATCAGTGCATTTGCATGCAAATACGCGAAATTGGCACAGAAACTCCGACCCGGCAAGCACGATCACAATTTATTCGAGCTTATGTCAGATTCGACGATTCTTCGTTTCAGAAGTGTATTTCTGTGCGGAATCGCTGTTTCGCGTGCTAGATCAGTGCATTTGCATGCAAATACGTGAAATTGGCACAGAAACTCCGACCCGGCAAGCACGATCACGATTTATTCGAGCTTATGTCAGATTCGACGATTCTTCGTTTCAGAAGTGTATTTCTGTGCGGAATCGCTGTTTCGCGTGCTAGATCAGTGCATTTGCATGCAAATATGCGAAATTGGCACAGAAACTCCGACCCGGCATGCACGATCACGATGTATTCGAGCTTTTGTCAGATTCGACGATTCTTCGCTTCAGCAGTGTATTTCTGTGCGGAATCGCTGTTTCGCGTGCCAGATCAGTGCATTTGAATGCAAATATGCAAAATTGGCACAGAAACTCCGACCCGGCAAGCACGATCACAATTTATTCGAGCTTATGTCAGATTCGACGATTCTTCGTTTCAGAAGTGTATTTCTGTGCGGAGTCGCTGTTTCGCGTGATAGATCAGTGCATTTGCATACAAATATGCGAAATTGGCACGGAAACTACGACCCGGCAAGCACGATCCCGATTTATTCGAGCTTATATCAGATTCGACGATTCTTCGTTTCAGAAGTATATTTCTGTGCGGAATCGCTGTTTCGCGTGCTAGATCAGTGCATTTGAATGCAAATATGCGAAATTGGCACAGAAACTCCGACCCGGCAAGCACGATCACAATTTATTCGAGCTTATGTCAGATTCAACGATTCTTCGTTTCAGAAGTGCATTTCTGTGCGGAATCGCTGTTTCGCGTGCTAGATCAGTGCATTTGCATGCAAATGTGCGAAATTGGCACGGAAACTCCGACCCGGCAAGCACGATCACAATTTATTCGAGCTTATGTCAGATTCAACGATTCTTCGTTTCAGAAGTGCATTTCTGTGCGGAATCGCTGTTTCGCGTGCTAGATCAGTGCATTTGCATGCAAATGTGCGAAATTGGCACGGAAACTCCGACCCGGCAACCACGATCACGATTTATTCGAGCTTATGTCAGATTCGACGATTCTTCGTTTCAGAAGAGTATTTCTGTGCGGAATCGCTGTCTTGCGTGCTAGATCAGTGCATTTGCACGCAAGTATGAGAAATTGGCACAGAAACTTCGACCCGGCAAACACGATCACGATTTATTCGAGCTTATGTCAGATTCGACGATTCTTCGTTTCAGAAGTGTATTTCTGTGCGGAATCGCTGTTTCGCGTGCTAGATCAGTGCATTTGCATGCAAATATGCGAAATTGGCACAGAAACTCCGACCCGGCATGCACGATCACGATGTATTCGAGCTTTTGTCAGATTCGACGATTCTTCGCTTCAGCAGTGTATTTCTGTGCGGAATCGCTGTTTCGCGTGCTAGATCAGTGCATTTGCATACAAATATGCGAAATTGGCACGGAAACTCCGACCCGGCAAGCACGATCCCGATTTATTCGAGCTTATATCAGATTCGACGATTCTTCGTTTCAGAAGAGTATTTCTGTGCGGAATCGCTGTCTTGCGTGCTAGATCAGTGCATTTGCATGCAAGTATGAGAAATTGGCACAGAAACTTCGACCCGGCAAACACGATCACAATTTATTCGAGCTTATGTCAGATTCGACGATTCTTCGTTTCAGAAGTGTATTTCTGTGCGGAATCGCTGTTTCGCGTGCTAGATCAGTGCACTTGAATGCAAATATGCGAAATTGGCACAGAAACTCCGACCCGGCAAGCACGATCCCGATTTATTCGAGCTTATGTCAGATTCGACGATTCTTCGTTTCAGAAGAGTATTTCTGTGCGGAATCGCTGTCTTGCGTGCTAGATCAGTGCATTTGCATGCAAGTATGAGAAATTGGCACAGAAACTTCGACCCGGCAAACACGATCACGATTTATTCGAGCTTATGTCAGATTCGACGATTCTTCGTTTCAGAAGTGTATTTCTGTGCGGAATCGCTGTTTCGCGTGATAGATCAGTGCATTTGCATGCAAATATGCGAAATTGGCACAGAAACTCCGACCCGGCATGCACGATCACGATTTATTCGAGCTTATGTCAGATTCGACGATTCTTCGTTTCAGCAGTGTATTTCTGTGCGGAATCGCTGTTTCGCGTGCCAGATCAGTGCATTTGAATGCAAATATGCAAAATTGGCACAGAAACTCCGACCCGGCAAGCACGATCACAATTTATTCGAGCTTATGTCAGATTCGACGATTCTTCGTTTCAGAAGTGTATTTCTGTGCGGAATCGCTGTTTCGCGTGCTAGATCAGTGCATTTGCATGCAAATATGCGAAATTGTCACAGAAACTCCGACCCGGCAACCACGATCACGATTTATTCGAGCTTATGTCAGATTCGACGATTCTTCGCTTCAGAAGTATATTTCTGTGCGGAATCGCTGTTTCGCGTGCTAGATCAGTGCATTTGAATGCAAATATGCGAAATTGGCACAGAAACTCCGACCCGGCAAGCACGATCACAATTTATTCGAGCTTATGTCAGATTCAACGATTCTTCGTTTCAGAAGTGTATTTCTGTGCGGAATCGCTGTTTCGCGTGCTAGATCAGTGCATTTGCATGCAAATGTGCGAAATTGGCACGGAAACTCCGACCCGGCAACCACGATCACGATTTATTCGAGCTTATGTCAGATTCGACGATTCTTCGTTTCAGAAGAGTATTTCTGTGCGGAATCGCTGTCTTGCGTGCTAGATCAGTGCATTTGCACGCAAGTATGAGAAATTGGCACAGAAACTTCGACCCGGCAAACACGATCACGATTTATTCGAGCTTATGTCAGATTCGACGACTCTTCGTTTCAGAAGTGTATTTCTGTGCGGAATCGCTGTTTCGCGTGCTAGATCAGTGCATTTGCATGCAAATATGCGAAATTGGCACAGAAACTCCGACCCGGAATGCACGATCACGATGTATTCGAGCTTTTGTCAGATTCGACGATTCTTCGCTTCAGCAGTGTATTTCTGTGCGGAATCGCTGTTTCGCGTGCTAGATCAGTGCATTTGCATACAAATATGCGAAATTGGCACGGAAACTCCGACCCGGCAAGCACGATCCCGATTTATTCGAGCTTATATCAGATTCGACGATTCTTCGTTTCAGAAGAGTATTTCTGTGCGGAATCGCTGTCTTGCGTGCTAGATCAGTGCATTTGCATGCAAGTATGAGAAATTGGCACAGAAACTTCGACCCGGCAAACACGATCACAATTTATTCGAGCTTATGTCAGATTCGACGATTCTTCGTTTCAGAAGTGTATTTCTGTGCGGAATCGCTGTTTCGCGTGCTAGATCAGTGCACTTGAATGCAAATATGCGAAATTGGCACAGAAACTCCGACCCGGCAAGCACGATCACAATTTATTCGAGCTTATGTCAGATTCGACGATTCCTCGTTTCAGAAGTGTATTTCTGTGCGGAATCGCTGTTTCGCGTGCTAGATCAGTGCATTTGCATGCAAATATGCGAAATTGGCACAGAAACTCCGACCCGGCAACCACGATCACGATTTATTCGAGCTTATGTCAGATTCGACGATTCTTCGCTTCAGAAGTATATTTCTGTGCGGAATCGCTGTTTCGCGTGCTAGATCAGTGCATTTGAATGCAAATATGCGAAATTGGCACAGAAACTCCGACCCGGCAAGCACGATCGCAATTCATTCGAGCTTATGTCAGATTCAACGATTCTTCGTTTCAGAAGTGTATTTCTGTGCGGAATCGCTGTTTCGCGTGATAGATCAGTGCATTTGCATGCAAATATGCGAAATTGGCACAGAAACTCCGACCCGGCATGCACGATCACGATTTATTCGAGCTTATGTCAGATTCGACGATTCTTCGTTTCAGCAGTGTATTTCTGTGCGGAATCGCTGTTTCGCGTGCCAGATCAGTGCATTTGAATGCAAATATGCAAAATTGGCACAGAAACTCCGACCCGGCAAGCACGATCACAATTTATTCGAGCTTATGTCAGATTCGACGATTCTTCGCTTCAGAAGTATATTTCTGTGCGGAATCGCTGTTTCGCGTGCTAGATCAGTGCATTTGAATGCAAATATGCGAAATTGGCACAGAAACTCCGACCCGGCAAGCACGATCACAATTTATTCGAGCTTATGTCAGATTCAACGATTCTTCGTTTCAGAAGTGTATTTCTGTGCGGAATCGCTGTTTCGCGTGCTAGATCAGTGCATTTGCATGCAAATGTGCGAAATTGGCACGGAAACTCCGACCCGGCAACCACGATCACGATTTATTCGAGCTTATGTCAGATTCGACGATTCTTCGTTTCAGAAGAGTATTTCTGTGCGGAATCGCTGTCTTGCGTGCTAGATCAGTGCATTTGCACGCAAGTATGAGAAATTGGCACAGAAACTTCGACCCGGCAAACACGATCACGATTTATTCGAGCTTATGTCAGATTCGACGATTCTTCGTTTCAGAAGTGTATTTCTGTGCGGAATCGCTGTTTCGCGTGCTAGATCAGTGCATTTGCATGCAAATATGCGAAATTGGCACAGAAACTCCGACCCGGCATGCACGATCACGATGTATTCGAGCTTTTGTCAGATCCGACGATTCTTCGCTTCAGCAGTGTATTTCTGTGCGGAATCGCTGTTTCGCGTGCTAGATCAGTGCATTTGCATACAAATATGCGAAATTGGCACGGAAACTCCGACCCGGCAAGCACGATCCCGATTTATTCGAGCTTATATCAGATTCGACGATTCTTCGTTTCAGAAGAGTATTTCTGTGCGGAATCGCTGTCTTGCGTGCTAGATCAGTGCATTTGCATGCAAGTATGAGAAATTGGCACAGAAACTTCGACCCGGCAAACACGATCACAATTTATTCGAGCTTATGTCAGATTCGACGATTCTTCGTTTCAGAAGTGTATTTCTGTGCGGAATCGCTGTTTCGCGTGCTAGATCAGTGCACTTGAATGCAAATATGCGAAATTGGCACAGAAACTCCGACCCGGCAAGCACGATCACAATTTATTCGAGCTTATGTCAGATTCGACGATTCCTCGTTTCAGAAGTGTATTTCTGTGCGGAATCGCTGTTTCGCGTGCTAGATCAGTGCATTTGCATGCAAATATGCGAAATTGGCACAGAAACTCCGACCCGGCAACCACGATCACGATTTATTCGAGCTTATGTCAGATTCGACGATTCTTCGCTTCAGAAGTATATTTCTGTGCGGAATCGCTGTTTCGCGTGCTAGATCAGTGCATTTGAATGCAAATATGCGAAATTGGCACAGAAACTCCGACCCGGCAAGCACGATCGCAATTCATTCGAGCTTATGTCAGATTCAACGATTCTTCGTTTCAGAAGTGTATTTCTGTGCGGAATCGCTGTTTCGCGTGCTAGATCAGTGCATTTGCATGCAAATGTGCGAAATTGGCACGGAAACTCCGACCCGGCAACCACGATCACGATTTATTCGAGCTTATGTCAGATTCGACGATTCTTCGTTTCAGAAGTGTATTTCTGTGCCGAATCGCTGTTTCGCGTGCTAGATCAGTGCATTTGCATGCAAATACGCGAAATTGGCACAGAAACTCCGACCCGGCAAGCACGATCACAATTTATTCGAGCTTATGTCAGATTCGACGATTCTTCGTTTCAGAAGTGTATTTCTGTGCGGAATCGCTGTTTCGCGTGCTAGATCAGTGCATTTGCATGCAAATACGTGAAATTGGCACAGAAACTCCGACCCGGCAAGCACGATCACGATTTATTCGAGCTTATGTCAGATTCGACGATTCTTCGTTTCAGAAGTGTATTTCTGTGCGGAATCGCTGTTTCGCGTGCTAGATCAGTGCATTTGCATGCAAATATGCGAAATTGGCACAGAAACTCCGACCCGGCATGCACGATCACGATGTATTCGAGCTTTTGTCAGATTCGACGATTCTTCGCTTCAGCAGTGTATTTCTGTGCGGAATCGCTGTTTCGCGTGCCAGATCAGTGCATTTGAATGCAAATATGCAAAATTGGCACAGAAACTCCGACCCGGCAAGCACGATCACAATTTATTCGAGCTTATGTCAGATTCGACGATTCTTCGTTTCAGAAGTGTATTTCTGTGCGGAGTCGCTGTTTCGCGTGATAGATCAGTGCATTTGCATACAAATATGCGAAATTGGCACGGAAACTCCGACCCGGCAAGCACGATCCCGATTTATTCGAGCTTATATCAGATTCGACGATTCTTCGTTTCAGAAGTGTATTTCTGTGCGGAATCGCTATTTCGCGTGCTAGATCAGTGTATTTGCATGCAAATGTGCGAAATTGGCACGGAAACTCCGACCCGGCAACCACGATCACGATTTATTCGATCTTATGTCAGATTCGACGATTCTTCGTTTCAGAAGTGTATTTCTGTGCGGAATCGCTGTTTCGCGTGCTAGATCAGTGCATTTGCATGCAAATATGCGAAATTGGCACAGAAACTACGACCCGGCAGGCAAGATCACGATTTATTCGAGCTTATGTCAGATTCGACGATTCTTCGTTTCAGAAGTGTATTTCTGTGCGGAATCGCTGTCTTGCGTGCTAGATCAGTGCATTTGCATGCAAGTATGAGAAATTGGCACAGAAACTTCGACCCGGCAAACACGATCACAATTTATTCGAGCTTATGTCAGATTCGACGATTCTTCGTTTCAGAAGTGTATTTCTGTGCGGAATCGCTGTTTCGCGTGCTAGATCAGTGCACTTGAATGCAAATATGCGAAATTGGCACAGAAACTCCGACCCGGCAAGCACGATCACAATTTATTCGAGCTTATGTCAGATTCGACGATTCCTCGTTTCAGAAGTGTATTTCTGTGCGGAATCGCTGTTTAGCGTGCTAGATCAGTGCATTTGCATGCAAATATGCGAAATTGTCACAGAAACTCCGACCCGGCAACCACGATCACGATTTATTCGAGCTTATGTCAGATTCGACGATTCATCGCTTCAGAAGTATATTTCTGTGCGGAATCGCTGTTTCGCGTGCTAGATCAGTGCATTTGAATGCAAATATGCGAAATTGGCACAGAAACTCCGACCCGGCAAGCACGATCACAATTTATTCGAGCTTATGTCAGATTCAACGATTCTTCGTTTCAGAAGTGTATTTCTGTGCGGAATCGCTGTTTCGCGTGCTAGATCAGTGCATTTGCATGCAAATGTGCGAAATTGGCACGGAAACTCCGACCCGGCAACCACGATCACGATTTATTCGAGCTTATGTCAGATTCGACGATTCTTCGTTTCAGAAGAGTATTTCTGTGCGGAATCGCTGTCTTGCGTGCTAGATCAGTGCATTTGCACGCAAGTATGAGAAATTGGCACAGAAACTTCGACCCGGCAAACACGATCACGATTTATTCGAGCTTATGTCAGATTCGACGATTCTTCGTTTCAGAAGTGTATTTCTGTGCGGAATCGCTGTTTCGCGTGCTAGATCAGTGCATTTGCATGCAAATATGCGAAATTGGCACAGAAACTCCGACCCGGAATGCACGATCACGATGTATTCGAGCTTTTGTCAGATTCGACGATTCTTCGCTTCAGCAGTGTATTTCTGTGCGGAATCGCTGTTTCGCGTGCTAGATCAGTGCATTTGCATACAAATATGCGAAATTGGCACGGAAACTCCGACCCGGCAAGCACGATCCCGATTTATTCGAGCTTATATCAGATTCGACGATTCTTCGTTTCAGAAGAGTATTTCTGTGCGGAATCGCTGTCTTGCGTGCTAGATCAGTGCATTTGCATGCAAGTATGAGAAATTGGCACAGAAACTTCGACCCGGCAAACACGATCACAATTTATTCGAGCTTATGTCAGATTCGACGATTCTTCGTTTCAGAAGTGTATTTCTGTGCGGAATCGCTGTTTCGCGTGCTAGATCAGTGCACTTGAATGCAAATATGCGAAATTGGCACAGAAACTCCGACCCGGCAAGCACGATCACAATTTATTCGAGCTTATGTCAGATTCGACGATTCCTCGTTTCAGAAGTGTATTTCTGTGCGGAATCGCTGTTTCGCGTGCTAGATCAGTGCATTTGCATGCAAATATGCGAAATTGGCACAGAAACTCCGACCCGGCAACCACGATCACCATTTATTCGAGCTTATGTCAGATTCGACGATTCTTCGCTTCAGAAGTATATTTCTGTGCGGAATCGCTGTTTCGCGTGCTAGATCAGTGCATTTGAATGCAAATATGCGAAATTGGCACAGAAACTCCGACCCGGCAAGCACGATCGCAATTCATTCGAGCTTATGTCAGATTCAACGATTCTTCGTTTCAGAAGTGTATTTCTGTGCGGAATCGCTGTTTCGCGTGATAGATCAGTGCATTTGCATGCAAATATGCGAAATTGGCACAGAAACTCCGACCCGGCATGCACGATCACGATTTATTCGAGCTTATGTCAGATTCGACGATTCTTCGTTTCAGCAGTGTATTTCTGTGCGGAATCGCTGTTTCGCGTGCCAGATCAGTGCATTTGAATGCAAATATGCAAAATTGGCACAGAAACTCCGACCCGGCAAGCACGATCACAATTTATTCGAGCTTATGTCAGATTCGACGATTCTTCGTTTCAGAAGTGTATTTCTGTGCGGAATCGCTGTTTCGCGTGCTAGATCAGTGCATTTGCATACAAATATGCGAAATTGGCACGGAAACTCCGACCCGGCAAGCACGATCCCGATTTATTCGAGCTTATATCAGATTCGACGATTCTTCGTTTCAGAAGAGTATTTCTGTGCGGAATCGCTGTCTTGCGTGCTAGATCAGTGCATTTGCATGCAAGTATGAGAAATTGGCACAGAAACTTCGACCCGGCAAACACGATCACAATTTATTCGAGCTTATGTCAGATTCGACGATTCTTCGTTTCAGAAGTGTATTTCTGTGCGGAATCGCTGTTTCGCGTGCTAGATCAGTGCACTTGAATGCAAATATGCGAAATTGGCACAGAAACTCCGACCCGGCAAGCACGATCACAATTTATTCGAGCTTATGTCAGATTCGACGATTCTTCGTTTCAGAAGAGTATTTCTGTGCGGAATCGCTGTCTTGCGTGCTAGATCAGTGCATTTGCACGCAAGTATGAGAAATTGGCACAGAAACTTCGACCCGGCAAACACGATCACGATTTATTCGAGCTTATGTCAGATTCGACGATTCTTCGTTTCAGAAGTGTATTTCTGTGCGGAATCGCTGTTTCGCGTGCTAGATCAGTGCATTTGCATGCAAATATGCGAATTGGCACAGAAACTCCGACCCGGCAAGCACGATCACAATTTATTCGAGCTTATGTCAGATTCGACGATTCTTCGTTTCAGAAGTGTATTTCTGTGCGGAATCGCTGTTTCGCGTGCTAGATCAGTGCATTTGCATGCAAATACGTGAAATTGGCACAGAAACTCCGACCCGGCAAGCACGATCACGATTTATTCGAGCTTATGTCAGATTCGACGATTCTTCGTTTCAGAAGTGTATTTCTGTGCGGAATCGCTGTTTCGCGTGCCAGATCAGTGCATTTGAATGCAAATATGCAAAATTGGCACAGAAACTCCGACCCGGCAAGCACGATCACAATTTATTCGAGCTTATGTCAGATTCGACGATTCTTCGTTTCAGAAGTGTATTTCTGTGCGGAGTCGCTGTTTCGCGTGATAGATCAGTGCATTTGCATACAAATATGCGAAATTGGCACGGAAACTCCGACCCGGCAAGCACGATCCCGATTTATTCGAGCTTATATCAGATTCGACGATTCTTCGTTTCAGAAGTGTATTTCTGTGCGGAAACGCTATTTCGCGTGCTAGATCAGTGTATTTGCATGCAAATGTGCGAAATTGGCACGGAAACTCCGACCCGGCAACCACGATCACGATTTATTCGATCTTATGTCAGATTCGACGATTCTTCGTTTCAGAAGTGTATTTCTGTGCGGAATCGCTGTTTCGCGTGCTAGATCAGTGCATTTGCATGCAAATATGCGAAATTGGCACAGAAACTACGACCCGGCAGGCAAGATCACGATTTATTCGAGCTTATGTCAGATTCGACGATTCTTCGTTTCAGAAGTGTATTTCTGTGCGGAATCGCTGTTTCGCGCGCTAGATCAGTGCATTTGCATGCAAGTATGAGAAATTGGAATAGAAACTCCTTTTCGGCAAGCACGATCACAAATTATTCGAGCTTATTTCAGATTCGACGATTCTTCGTTTCAGAAGTGTATTTCTGTGCGGAATCGCTATTTCGCGTGCTAGATCAGTGTATTTGCATGCAAATGTGTGTAAATTGGCACGGAAACTCCGACCCGGCAACCACGATCACGATTTATTCGATCTTATGTCAGATTCGACGATTCTTCGTTTCAGAAGAGTATTTCTGTGCGGAATCGCTGTCTTGCGTGCTAGATCAGTGCATTTGCATGCAAGTATGAGAAATTGGCACAGAAACTTCGACCCGGCAAACACGATCACGATTTATTCGAGCTTATGTCAGATTCGACGGTTCTTCGTTTCAGAAGTGTATTTCAGGGCGGAATCGCTGTTTCGCGTGCTAAATCAGTTCATTTGCTTGCAAATATGCGAAATTGGCACAGAAACTCCGATTCGGCATGCACGGACACGATTGATTCAAGTTTATGTCAGATTCGACGAGTCGGTGTTTCGTAAGTGAATTTCAGTGCGGAATCGCTGTTTCGCGTGCTAGATCAGTGCATTTGCATGCAAATATACGAAATTGACACAGAACCTCCGATTCGGCAAGCACGATCACGATTTACTCAATATTACATCAGATTCTACGATTCTTCGTTTCAGAAGTGTATTTCAGTGCGGGACCGCTATTCCACGTGATAGCTCAGTGCATTTGCATGCGAATATGCGAAATTGGCACAGAAACTCCGATTCGGCAAGCACGATCACGATTTAGTCGATCTTATGTCAGATTCGACGGTTCTTCGTTTCAGAAGTGTATTTCAGGGCGGAATCGCTGTTTCGCGCGCTAGATCAGTGCATTTGCATGCAAATACGCGAAATTGGCACAGAAACTCCGACCCGGCAAGCACGATCACAATTTATTCGAGCTTATGTCAGATTCGACGATTCTTCGTTTCAGAAGTGTATTTCTGTGCGGAATCGCTGTTTCGCGTGCTAGATCAGTGCATTTGCATGCAAATACGTGAAATTGGCACAGAAACTCCGACCCCGGCAAGCACGATCACGATTTATTCGAGCTTATGTCAGATTCGACGATTCTTCTTTTCAGAAGTGTATTTCTGTGCGGAATCGCTGTTTCGCGCGCTAGATCAGTGCATTTGCATGCAAGTATGAGAAATTGGAATAGAAACTCCTTTTCGGCAAGCACGATCACAAATTATTCGAGCTTATTTCAGATTCGACGATACTTCGTTTCAGAAGTGTATTTCTGTGCGGAATCGCTGTTTCGCGTGATAGATCAGTGCATTTGCATGCAAATATGCGAAATTGGCACAGAAACTCCGACCCGGCATGCACGATCACGATTTATTCGAGCTTATGTCAGATTCGACGATTCTTCGTTTCAGCAGTGTATTTCTGTGCGGAATCGCTGTTTCGCGTGCCAGATCAGTGCATTTGAATGCAAATATGCGAAATTGGCACAGAAACTCCGACCCGGCAAGCACGATCACAATTTATTCGAGCTTATGTCAGATTCGACGATTCTTCGTTTCAGAAGTGTATTTCTGTGCGGAATCGCTGTTTCGCGTGCTAGATCAGTGCATTTGCATACAAATATGCGAAATTGGCACGGAAACTCCGACCCGGCAAGCACGATCCCGATTTATTCGAGCTTATGTCAGATTCGACGATTCTTCGTTTCAGAAGAGTATTTCTGTGCGGAATCGCTGTCTTGCGTGCTAGATCAGTGCATTTGCATGCAAGTATGAGAAATTGGCACAGAAACTTCGACCCGGCAAACAGGATCACGATTTATTCGAGCTTATGTCAGATTCGACGATTCTTCGTTTCAGAAGTGTATTTCTGTGCGGAATCGCTGTTTCGCGTGATAGATCAGTGCATTTGCATGCAAATATGCGAAATTGGCACAGAAACTCCGACCCGGCATGCACGATCACGATTTATTCGAGCTTATGTCAGATTCGACGATTCTTCGTTTCAGAAGTGTATTTCTGTGCGGAATCGCTGTTTCGCGTGCTAGATCAGTGCATTTGCATACAAATATGCGAAATTGGCACGGAAACTCCGACCCGGCAAGCACGATCCCGATTTATTCGAGCTTATATCAGATTCGACGATTCTTCGTTTCAGAAGAGTATTTCTGTGCGGAATCGCTGTCTTGCGTGCTAGATCAGTGCATTTGCATGCAAGTATGAGAAATTGGCACAGAAACTTCGACCCGGCAAACACGATCACGATTTATTCGAGCTTATGTCAGATTCGACGATTCTTCGTTTCAGAAGTGTATTTCTGTGCGGAATCGCTGTTTCGCGTGATAGATCAGTGCATTTGCATGCAAATATGCGAAATTGGCACAGAAACTCCGACCCGGCATGCACGATCACGATTTATTCGAGCTTATGTCAGATTAGACGATTCTTCGTTTCAGCAGTGTATTTCTGTGCGGAATCGCTGTTTCGCGTGCCAGATCAGTGCATTTGAATGCAAATATGCAAAATTGGCACAGAAACTCGACCCGGCAAGCACGATCACAATTTATTCGAGCTTATGTCAGATTCGACGATTCTTCGTTTCAGAAGTGTATTTCTGTGCGGAATCGCTGTTTCGCGTGCTAGATCAGTGCATTTGCATACAAATATGCGAAATTGGCACGGAAACTCCGACCCGGCAAGCACGATCCCGATTTATTCGAGCTTATATCAGATTCGACGATTCTTCGTTTCAGAAGAGTATTTCTGTGCGGAATCGCTGTCTTGCGTGCTAGATCAGTGCATTTGCATGCAAGTATGAGAAATTGGCACAGAAACTTCGACCCGGCAAACACGATCACAATTTATTCGAGCTTATGTCAGATTCGACGATTCTTCGTTTCAGAAGTGTATTTCTGTGCGGAATCGCTGTTTCGCGTGCTAGATCAGTGCACTTGAATGCAAATATGCGAAATTGGCACAGAAACTCCGACCCGGCAAGCACGATCACAATTTATTCGAGCTTATGTCAGATTCGACGATTCCTCGTTTCAGAAGTGTATTTCTGTGCGGAATCGCTGTTTCGCGTGCTAGATCAGTGCATTTGCATGCAAATATGCGAAATTGGCACAGAAACTCCGACCCGGCAACCACGATCACGATTTATTCGAGCTTATGTCAGATTCGACGATTCTTCGCTTCAGAAGTATATTTCTGTGCGGAATCGCTGTTTCCGCGTGCTAGATCAGTGCATTTGAATGCAAATATGCGAAATTGGCACAGAAACTCCGACCCGGCAAGCACGATCACAATTTATTCGAGCTTATGTCAGATTCAACGATTCTTCGTTTCAGAAGTGTATTTCTGTGCGGAATCGCTGTTTCGCGTGCTAGATCAGTGCATTTGCATACAAATATGCGAAATTGGCACGGAAACTCCGACCCGGCAAGCACGATCCCGATTTATTCGAGCTTATATCAGATTCGACGATTCTTCGTTTCAGAAGAGTATTTCTGTGCGGAATCGCTGTCTTGCGTGCTAGATCAGTGCATTTGCATGCAAGTATGAGAAATTGGCACAGAAACTTCGACCCGGCAAACACGATCACAATTTATTCGAGCTTATGTCAGATTCGACGATTCTTCGTTTCAGAAGTGTATTTCTGTGCGGAATCGCTGTTTCGCGTGCTAGATCAGTGCACTTGAATGCAAATATGCGAAATTGGCACAGAAACTCCGACCCGGCAAGCACGATCACAATTTATTCGAGCTTATGTCAGATTCGACGATTCCTCGTTTCAGAAGTGTATTTCTGTGCGGAATCGCTGTTTCGCGTGCTAGATCAGTGCATTTGCATGCAAATATGCGAAATTGGCACAGAAACTCCGACCCGGCAACCACGATCACGATTTATTCGAGCTTATGTCAGATTCGACGATTCTTCGCTTCAGAAGTATATTTCTGTGCGGAATCGCTGTTTCGCGTGCTAGATCAGTGCATTTGAATGCAAATATGCGAAATTGGCACAGAAACTCCGACCCGGCAAGCACGATCGCAATTTATTCGAGCTTATGTCAGATTCAACGATTCTTCGTTTCAGAAGTGTATTTCTGTGCGGAATCGCTGTTTCGCGTGCTAGATCAGTGCATTTGCATGCAAATGTGCGAAATTGGCACGGAAACTCCGACCCGGCAACCACGATCACGATTTATTCGAGCTTATGTCAGATTCGACGATTCTTCGTTTCAGAAGTGTATTTCTGTGCCGAATCGCTGTTTCGCGTGCTAGATCAGTGCATTTGCATGCAAATACGCGAAATTGGCACAGAAACTCCGGCCCGGCAAGCACGATCACAATTTATTCGAGCTTATGTCAGATTCGACGATTCTTCGTTTCAGAAGTGTACTTCTGTGCGGAATCGCTGCTTCGCGTGCTAGATCAGTGCATTTGCATGCAAATACGTGAAATTGGCACAGAAACTCCGACCCGGCAAGCACGATCACGATTTATTCGAGCTTATGTCAGATTCGACGATTCTTCGTTTCAGAAGTGTATTTCTGTGCGGAATCGCTGTTTCGCGTGCTAGATCAGTGCATTTGCATGCAAATATGCGAAATTGGCACAGAAACTCCGACCCGGCATGCACGATCACGATGTATTCGAGCTTTTGTCCGATTCGACGATTCTTCGCTTCAGCAGTGTATTTCTGTGCGGAATCGCTGTTTCGCGTGCCAGATCAGTGCATTTGAATGCAAATATGCAAAATTGGCACAGAAACTCCAACCCGGCAAGCACGATCACAATTTATTCGAGCTTATGTCAGATTCGACGATTCTTCGTTTCAGAAGTGTATTTCTGTGCGAAGTCGCTGTTTCGCGTGATAGATCAGTGCATTTGCATACAAATATGCGAAATTGGCACGGAAACTCCGACCCGGCAAGCACGATCCCGATTTATTCGAGCTTATATCAGATTCGACGATTCTTCGTTTCAGAAGTGTATTTCTGTGCGGAATCGCTATTTCGCGTGCTAGATCAGTGTATTTGCATGCAAATGTGCGAAATTGGCACGTAAACTCCGACCCGGCAACCACGATCACGATTTATTCGATCTTATGTCAGATTCGACGATTCTTCGTTTCAGAAGTGTATTTCTGTGCGGAATCGCTGTTTCGCGTGCTAGATCAGTGCATTTGCATGCAAATATGCGAAATTGGCACAGAAACTACGACCCGGCATGCACGATCACGATTATTCGTGCTTATGTCAGATTCGACGATTCTTCGTTTCAGAAGTGTATTTCTGTGCGGAATCGCTGTTTCGCGTGCTAGATCAGTGCATTTGCATGCAAATACGCGAAATTGGCACAGAAACACCGACCCGGCAAGCACGATCACAATTTATTCGAGCTTATGTCAGATTCGACGATTCATCGTTTCAGAAGTGTATTTCTGTGCGGAGTCGCTGTTTCGCGTGATAGATCAGTGCATTTGCATACAAATATGCGAAATTGGCACGGAAACTCCGACCCGGCAACCACGATCACGATTTATTCGATCTTATGTCAGATTCGACGATTCTTCGTTTCAGAAGAGTATTTCTGTGCGGAATCGCTGTCTTGCGTGCTAGATCAGTGCATTTGCATGCAAGTATGAGAAATTGGCACAGAAACTTCGACCCGGCAAACACGATCACGATTTATTCGAGCTTATGTCAGATTCGACGGTTCTTCGTTCAGAAGTGTATTTCAGGGCGGAATCGCTGTTTCGCGTGCTAAATCAGTTCATTTGCTTGCAAATATGCGAAATTGGCACAGAAACTCCGATTCGACATGCACGGACACGATTGATTCAAGTTTATGTCAGATTCGACGATTCGGTGTTTCGTAAGTGAATTTCAGTGCGGAATCGCTGTTTCGCGTGCTAGATCAGTGCATTTGCATGCAAATATACGAAATTGACACAGAACCTCCGATTCGGCAAGCACGATCACGATTTAACTCAATATTACATCAGATTCTACGATTCTTCGTTTCAGAAGTGTATTTCAGTGCGGGACCGCTATTCCACGTGATAGCTCAGTGCATTTGCATGCGAATATGCGAAATTGGCACAGAAACTCCGATTCGGCAAGCACGATCACGATTTAGTCGATCTTATGTCAGATTCGACGGTTCTTCGTTTCAGAAGTGTATTTCAGGGCGGAATCGCTGTTTCGCGCGCTAGATCAGTGCATTTGCATGCAAATACGCGAAATTGGCACAGAAACTCCGACCCGGCAAGCACGATCACAATTTATTCGAGCTTATGTCAGATTCGACGATTCTTCGTTTCAGAAGTGTATTTCTGTGCGGAATCGCTGTTTCGCGTGCTAGATCAGTGCATTTGCATGCAAATACGTGAAATTGGCACAGAAACTCCGACCCGGCAAGCACGATCACGATTTATTCGAGCTTATGTCAGATTCGACGATTCTTCTTTTCAGAAGTGTATTTCTGTGCGGAATCGCTGTTTCGCGCGCTAGATCAGTGCATTTGCATGCAAGTATGAGAAATTGGAATAGAAACTCCTTTTCGGCAAGCACGATCACAAATTATTCGAGCTTATTTCAGATTCGACGATTCTTCGTTTCAGAAGTGTTATTTCTGTGCGGAATCGCTGTTTCGCGTGATAGATCAGTGCATTTGCATGCAAATATGCGAAATTGGCACAGAAACTCCGACCCGGCATGCACGATCACGATTTATTCGAGCTTATGTCAGATTCGACGATTCTTCGTTTCAGCAGTGTATTTCTGTGCGGAATCGCTGTTTCGCGTGCCAGATCAGTACATTTGAATGCAAATATGCGAAATTGGCACAGAAACTCCGACCCGGCAAGCACGATCACAATGTATTCGAGCTTATGTCAGATTCGACGATTCTTCGTTTCAGAAGTGTATTTCTGTGCGGAATCGCTGTTTCGCGTGCTAGATCAGTGCATTTGCATACAAATATGCGAAATTGGCACGGAAACTCCGACCCGGCAAGCACGATCCCGATTTATTCGAGCTTATGTCAGATTCGACGATTCTTCGTTTCAGCAGTGTATTTCTGTGCGGAATCGCTGTTTCGCGTGCCAGATCAGTGCATTTGAATGCAAATATGCGAAATTTGCACAGAAACTCCGACCCGGCAAGCACGATCACAATTTATTCGAGCTTATGTCAGATTCGACGATTCTTCGTTTCAGAAGTGTATTTCTGTGCGGAATCGCTGTTTCGCGTGCTAGATCAGTGCATTTGCATACAAATATGCGAAATTGGCACGGAAACTCCGACCCGGCAAGCACGATCCCGATTTATTCGAGCTTATATCAGATTCGACGATTCTTCGTTTCAGAAGAGTATTTCTGTGCGGAATCGCTGTCTTGCGTGCTAGATCAGTGCATTTGCATGCAAGTATGAGAAATTGGCACAGAAACTTCGACCCGGCAAACACGATCACAATTTATTCGAGCTTATGTCAGATTCGACGATTCTTCGTTTCAGAAGTGTATTTCTGTGCGGAATCGCTGTTTCGCGTGCTAGATCAGTGCACTTGAATGCAAATATGCGAAATTGGCACAGAAACTCCGACCCGGCAAGCACGATCACAATTTATTCGAGCTTATGTCAGATTCGACGATTCCTCGTTTCAGAAGTGTATTTCTGTGCGGAATCGCTGTTTCGCGTGCTAGATCAGTGCATTTGCATGCAAATATGCGAAATTGGCACAGAAACTCCGACCCGGCAACCACGATCACGATTTATTCGAGCTTATGTCAGATTCGACGATTCTTCGCTTCAGAAGTATATTTCTGTGCGGAATCGCTGTTTCGCGTGCTAGATCAGTGCATTTGAATGCAAATATGCGAAATTGGCACAGAAACTCCGACCCGGCAAGCACGATCACAATTTATTCGAGCTTATGTCAGATTCAACGATTCTTCGTTTCAGAAGTGTATTTCTGTGCGGAATCGCTGTTTCGCGTGCTAGATCAGTGCATTTGAATGCAAATATGCGAAATTGGCACAGAAACTCCGACCCGGCAAGCACGATCACAATTATTCGAGCTTATGTCAGATTCAACGATTCTTCGTTTCAGAAGTGTATTTCTGTGCGGAATCGCTGTTTCGCGTGCTAGATCAGTGCATTTGCATGCAAATGTGCGAAATTGGCACGGAAACTCCGACCCGGCAACCACGATCACGATTTATTCGAGCTTATGTCAGATTCGACGATTCTTCGTTTCAGCAGTGTATTTCTGTGCGGAATCGCTGTTTCGCGTGCCAGATCAGTGCATTTGAATGCAAATATGCGAAATTGGCACAGAAACTCCGACCCGGCAAGCACGATCACAATTTATTCGAGCTTATGTCAGATTCAACGATTCTTCGTTTCAGAAGTGTATTTCTGTGCGGAATCGCTGTTTCGCGTGCTAGATCAGTGCATTTGCATGCAAATATGCGAAATTGGCACAGAAACTCCGACCCGGCATGCACGATCACGATTTATTCGAGCTTATGTCAGATTCGACGATTCTTCGTTTCAGAAGTGTATTTCTGTGCGGAATCGCTGTTTCGCGTGCTAGATCAGTGCATTTGCATACAAATATGCGAAATTGGCACGGAAACTCCGACCCGGCAAGCACGATCCCGATTTATTCGAGCTTATATCAGATTCGACGATTCTTCGTTTCAGAAGAGTATTTCTGTGCGGAATCGCTGTCTTGCGTGCTAGATCAGTGCATTTGCATGCAAGTATGAGAAATTGGCACAGAAACTTCGACCCGGCAAACACGATCACAATTTATTCGAGCTTATGTCAGATTCGACGATTCTTCGTTTCAGAAGTGTATTTCTGTGCGGAATCGCTGTTTCGCGTGCTAGATCAGTGCACTTGAATGCAAATATGCGAAATTGGCACAGAAACTCCGACCCGGCAAGCACGATCACAATTTATTCGAGCTTATGTCAGATTCGACGATTCCTCGTTTCAGAAGTGTATTTCTGTGCGGAATCGCTGTTTCGCGTGCTAGATCAGTGCATTTGCATGCAAATATGCGAAATTGGCACAGAAACTCCGACCCGGCAACCACGATCACGATTTATTCGAGCTTATGTCAGATTCGACGATTCTTCGCTTCAGAAGTATATTTCTGTGCGGAATCGCTGTTTCGCGTGCTAGATCAGTGCATTTGAATGCAAATATGCGAAATTGGCACATAAACTCTGACCCGGCAAGCACGATCACAATTTATTCGAGCTTATGTCAGATTCAACGATTCTTCGTTTCAGAAGTGTATTTCTGTGCGGAATCGCTGTTTCGCGTGCTAGATCAGTGCATTTGCATGCAAATGTGCGAAATTGGCACGGAAACTCCGACCCGGCAACCACGATCACGATTTATTCGAGCTTATGTCAGATTCGACGATTCTTCGTTTCAGAAGAGTATTTCTGTGCGGAATCGCTGTCTTGCGTGCTAGATCAGTGCATTTGCATGCAAGTATGAGAAATTGGCACAGAAACTTCGACCCGGCAAACACGATCACGATTTATTCGAGCTTATGTCAGATTCGACGATTCTTCGTTTCAGAAGTGTATTTCTGTGCGGAATCGCTGTTTCGCGTGCTAGATCAGTGCATTTGCATGCAAATATGCGAAAATTGGCACAGAAACTCCGACCCGGCATGCACGATCACGATGTATTCGAGCTTTTGTCAGATTCGACGATTCTTCGCTTCAGCAGTGTATTTCTGTGCGGAATCGCTGTTTCGCGTGCTAGATCAGTGCATTTGCATACAAATATGCGAAATTGGCACGGAAACTCCGACCCGGCAAGCACGATCCCGATTTATTCGAGCTTATATCAGATTCGACGATTCTTCGTTTCAGAAGAGTATTTCTGTGCGGAATCGCTGTCTTGCGTGCTAGATCAGTGCATTTGCATGCAAGTATGAGAAATTGGCACAGAAACTTCGACCCGGCAAACACGATCACAATTTATTCGAGCTTATGTCAGATTCGACGATTCTTCGTTTCAGAGTGTATTTCTGTGCGGAATCGCTGTTTCGCGTGCTAGATCAGTGCACTTGAATGCAAATATGCGAAATTGGCACAGAAACTCGACCCGGCAAGCACGATCACAATTTATTCGAGCTTATGTCAGATTCGACGATTCCTCGTTTCAGAAGTGTATTTCTGTGCGGAATCGTTGTTCGCGTGCTAGATCAGTGCATTTGCATGCAAATATGCGAAATTGGCACAGAAACTCCGACCCGGCAACCACGATCACGATTTATTCGAGCTTATGTCAGTTTCGACGATTCTTCGCTTCAGAAGTATATTTCTGTGCGGAATCGCTGTTTCGCGTGCTAGATCAGTGCATTTGAATGCAAATATGCGAAATTGGCACAGAAACTCCGACCCGGCAAGCACGATCACAATTTATTCGAGCTTATGTCAGATTCAAACGATTCTTCGTTTCAGAAGTGTATTTCTGTGCGGAATCGCTGTTTCGCGTGCTAGATCAGTGCATTTGCATGCAAATGTGCGAAATTGGCACGGAAACTCCGACCCGGCAACCACGATCACGATTTATTCGAGCTTATGTCAGATTCGACGATTGTTCGTTTCAGAAGTGTATTTCTGTGCCGAATCGCTGTTTCGCGTGCTAGATCAGTGCATTTGCATGCAAATATGCGAAATTGGCACAGAAACTCCGACCCGGCAAGCACGATCACGATTTATTCGAGCTTATGTCAGATTCGACGATTCTTCGCTTCAGAAGTATATTTCTGTGCGGAATCGCTGTTTCGCGTGCTAGATCAGTGCATTTGAATGCAAATATGCGAATTGGCACAGAAACTCCAACCCGGCAAGCACGATCACAATTTATTCGAGCTTATGTCAGATTCAACGATTCTTCGTTTCAGAAGTGTATTTCTGTGCGGAATCGCTGTCTTGCGTGCTAGATCAGTGCATTTGCATGCAAGTATGAGAAATTGGCACAGAAACTTCGACCCGGCAAACACGATCACGATTTATTCGAGCTTATGTCAGATTCGACGATTCTTCGTTCAGAAGTGTATTTCTGTGCGGAATCGCTGTTTCGCGTGGTAGATCAGTGCATTTGCATGCAAATATGCGAAATTGGCACAGAAACTACGACCCGGCATGCACGATCACGATTTATTCGAGCTTCTGTCAGATTCGACGATTCTTCGTTTCAGAAGTGTATTTCTGTGCGGAATCGCTGTTTCGCGTGCTAGATCAGTGCATTTGCATGCAAATACGCGAAATTGGCACAGAAACTCCGACCCGGCAAGCACGATCACAATTTATTCGAGCTTATGTCAGATTCGACGATTCTTCGTTTCAGAAGTGTATTTCTGTGCGGAATCGCTGTTTCGCGTGCTAGATCAGTGCATTTGCATGCAAATACGTGAAATTGGCACAGAAACTCCGACCCGGCAAGCACGATCACGATTTATTCGAGCTTATGTCAGATTCGACGATTCCTCGTTTCAGAAGTGTATTTCTGTGCGGAATCGCTGTTTCGCGTGCTAGATCAGTGCATTTGCATGCAAATATGCGAAATTGGCACAGAAACTCCGACCCGGCATGCACGATCACGATGTATTCGAGCTTTTGTCAGATTCGACGATTCTTCGCTTCAGCAGTGTATTTCTGTGCGGAATCGCTGTTTCGCGTGCCAGATCAGTGCATTTGAATGCAAATATGCAAAATTGGCACAGAAACTCCGACCCGGCAAGCACGATCACAATTTATTCGAGCTTATGTCAGATTCGACGATTCTTCGTTTCAGAAGTGTATTTCTGTGCGGAGTCGCTGTTTCGCGTGATAGATCAGTGCATTTGCATACAAATATGCGAAATTGGCACGGAAACTCCGACCCGGCAAGCACGATCGCGATTTATTCGAGCTTATATCAGATTCGACGATTCTTCGTTTCAGAAGTGTATTTCTGTGCGGAATCGCTATTTCGCGTGCTAGATCAGTGTATTTGCATGCAAATGTGCGTAATTGGCACGGAAACTCCGACCCGGCAACCACGATCACGATTTATTCGATCTTATGTCAGATTCGACGATTCTTCGTTTCAGAAGTGTATTCTGTGCGGAATCGCTGTTTCGCGTGCTAGATCAGTGCATTTGCATGCAAATATGCGAAATTGGCACAGAAACTACGACCCGGCATGCACGATCACGATTTATTCGAGCTTATGTCAGATTCGACGATTCTTCGTTTCAGAAGTGTATTTCTGTGCGGAATCGCTGTTTCGCGTGCTAGATCAGTGCATTTGCATGCAAATACGCGAAATTGGCACAGAAACACCGACCCGGCAAGCACGATCACAATTTATTCGAGCTTATGTCAGATTCGACGATTCTTCGTTTCAGAAGTGTATTTCTGTGCGGAATCGCCGTTTCGCGTGCTAGATCAGTGCATTTGCATGCAAATACGCGAAATTGGCACAGAAACTCCGACCCGACAAACACGATCACGATGTATTCGAGCTTATGTCAGATTCGACGATTCTTCGCTTCAGCAGTGTATTGCTGTGCGGAATCGCTGTTTCGCGTGCCAGATCAGTGCATTTGAATGCAAATATGCAAAATTGGCACAGAAACTCCGACCACCCGGCAAGCACGATCACAATTTATTCGAGCTTATGTCAGATTCGACGATTCTTCGTTTCAGAAGTGTATTTCTGTGCGGAGTCGCTGTTTCGCGTGATAGATCAGTGCATTTGCATACAAATATGCGAAATTGGCACGGAAACTCCGACCCGGCAAGCACGATCCCGATTTATTCGAGCTTATATCAGATTCGACGATTCTTCGTTTCAGAAGTGTATTTCTGTGCGGAATCGCTGTTTCGCGTGCTAGATCAGTGCATTTGCATGCAAATATGCGAAATTGGCACAGAAACTCCGACCCGGCAAGCACGATCACGATTTATTCGAGCTTATGTCAGATTCGACGATTCTTCGTTTCAGAAGTGTATTTCTGTGCGGAATCGCTGTTTCGCGCGCTAGATCAGTGCATTTGCATGCAAGTATGAGAAATTGGAATAGAAACTCCTTTTCGGCAAGCACGATCACAAATTATTCGAGCTTATTTCAGATTCGACGATTCTTCGTTTCAGAAGTGTATTTCTGTGCGGAATCGCTATTTCGCGTGCTAGATCAGTGTATTTGCATGCAAATGTGTGTAAATTGGCACGGAAACTCCGACCCGGCAACCACGATCACGATTTATTCGATCTTATGTCAGATTCGACGATTCTTCGTTTCAGAAGAGTATTTCTGTGCGGAATCGCTGTCTTGCGTGCTAGATCAGTGCATTTGCATGCAAGTATGAGAAATTGGCACAGAAACTTCGACCCGGCAAACACGATCACGATTTATTCGAGCTTATGTCAGATTCGACGGTTCTTCGTTTCAGAAGTGTATTTCAGGGCGGAATCGCTGTTTCGCGTGCTAAATCAGTTCATTTGCTTGCAAATATGCGAAATTGGCACAGAAACTCCGATTCGGCATGCACGGACACGATTGATTCAAG
>NW_027470381.1:0-38897 GCF_051020765.1 Lasioglossum baleicum
GAATTTGTTAGTATTTCGTGTGTTTACTGCCTATCTTTTACCGGTGTGCAGGTAGAGATTTGGTATTTCGTGGTACGTAATTGAATTATTTTATCTTGTTCTAACTTTATCGGGCCTTTAACCAGTTCTCTCTTGATGAGGTTGGCTCCGGCTCCGGTGTCAATGAGAAGTCTTCCACGTCGGTGGGTTCCCGGGAATCTTGTTTCAATGCATCGTAGCTCGCCTGGCGTGTAATATAATCTTCTAGTCTCTGGTTGTCTATTCTTGGCGTAATTTTTCCTGTCTGGACTCCATGAAGATTCATGTTCTTTAACCGGTAACACTGTGACTTCTGATGTCCTATTTTTTGGCAATGCTCGCAGCGTATCGGGCTAGTTGTCAGTCTATTATTCTCGGTGTATGTTTTGGGTCTCGGATTCCCACTGTATTCTAGGTTTGGTCTTGTCATGTGTCTTGATGTTGATGGAAGTCTAGCTATGTTCAGGTTTCGTTCTGACTCTTTAAGCCATGCTTCTATGTTACCTGCTTCCTGTTGGGCTTCATTCATTGATCCGAGTTTCATAGGAAGTACAAGCTGAGCTATTTACACACGCAGGTGACAAATGAAGAATCTTATACCTTCCAATGCTATGTTCCTAGCAGTCGGGTTTCTATGCATAGCTTGAATATCGTACTCCAGTCCTCATAGACTCTGACGAGAGCGATTTGCATAAGATTGTACGCTTTCGGTTTGTACTTGCTTCGTCTGTTGCATCCTACTCCGGCTTCCGCTTATGGTGATTGTTGTCGAAAGTTGTGATTGCAATGCTTCGTACAAATGTTCGTAGGTATTTATCTGACAAAACCTGATGGCCTTCTTTGCTTGACCGACTGTTTTTTCTGCTACTATCGTCCGTAAAGCATTGGTTGGTCGAATGTTTTGTTTCATGCGAAACATACCGTTTTGATGAACACTTCTGTCCCGATATCGTCCTCTCTTTTCATGTTTTCCACGCTTCGCAAAGCTTTGGTTGGGTCCATAAGTTCTGGTTCGTGCACTGTGTTTCTCGTTGGCTGGTGTTCTGTAGGTAGGGCGGATGGGAATATTTTGCTTGTCTCATACCTCGTTATGGCGGTCAATGTTGTTTCGTCCTCGGTGAGACTTGGTTCAGTCCGGAGTATGCCCTCTCCTGCGTTGATCCACATAGTGCTTGCGAGTCCCAGTAATTCCTGTTGCAGGGCTTGAAACCTTACGTCTAATTTCTTTATTGCTTCTGTTAGGTTTGATATTGCGGAGTTGTGAGATACAGTTCGCTTAGCGTTAGCATCTTGTTGTACCTCCAAGCCGCTTATTGATTTTTGCATTCTTCCCAATTGTTTAATCATTGTCTTTTGGGTCGCGAGTATTTTATCTAATGCGCTTTCGGTTACTAGGTCTTATGACATGTTTGAAAGTTTTTTTTACCTCGGTTCTCTGCAAGTTCCCTCAAGGTGCGACCTAGAACCGGTTTTCTTCTTGCTCCGTGGAGAAAGGTTTTCCGTTGAGCCTCAGGTGAATTTCCTGGTGTTTGACGTATCCTGTCCTGGCAGGATCGCCAGTTTTGTCACGGGGAAATACGTGGCAAGTATTGAAATGAAATATAAACCAATTTTGTCACGGGGAAATACGTGGCAAGTATTGAAATGAAATATAAACCAATTTTGTCACGGGGAAATGCGTGGCAAGTATTGAAATAAAAGATAAATGCGCGGGTCTTCATCTTTGGTGGAAGAGCCCCCTTTCTAAAAGAAACTATGTTCCTTATATTAATACTCATTTCATAAAATAAGTCTAATACCGATGTTGAACGAGTTTAAATATATAACGTAGGATTTCAGGATAGGTATAGGAATGCGGAAACGTTCCGTTTGAGGTATAATATTGAAATCCTTTATTCGTTTGTGCTCGGTATTTATACTATAATTTTGTGGTTTAGTAAGCGATTTCTTGCCACCTGACGTCTGGTCTTGGTTGATTTTGTTACGGCTGCTGTCTTGGCGATGCGTCTAGTGATGCGTCGGCTGGAGTTTAGCTACCGTCACACGTTTACGGAACGCAGCTACAAGACGACTCCAGTCATGTCGTGCCGGCAGCCAAGTTGCATATGGAGATAATCATATAACAAAACAAGGAATATATCAAAATATTGTCACGAACGTATGCTCAACTAATTCCAAAGGCACTTTTCATGTATGATACAGTTTCTGAAATTGAAAATTTGAAATTATGAAAGAAAATGTAAAATGTCGTAGCAGTAAATTACAGTATGTACACATCAACAGAAAACAGAGAAGGTATGCAAACGGTACAATATCAAGTTCAAAGAAATTAACAAAGACCTAACGGCACTGTCGCTGCGATCTAGCGAACACAACTACAAAACCAATCTAGCCATGTCGCACCGCACGCGTAGGTACGCATATAAGCAATCATGTAGTGTATCAACAACCTTGACAGAAAATTGTCATATATGTATGAATTACAAATCCGAAACTAAAATTTATAATTAGGCCAAATTGAATATACCATAACAGTGAATTACAGCATATAAAATTTAATACATGACTACGAAAGAATTAATACTGCACAATGTTAAGGTTAAACATATATACAAAGTTGATACTGCAGTGACGCACCGATCTATTGAACGCTACTACAAGACAAAAGGAGCCGTGCTGCTCTGGACAAGTAGACACGTATAGAGACAATCCTATGAAATACCCAAGGACTTAATAAAATATTGTCATATACGTACACACAAATAATTCCAAAGGCACTTTTATTAAGAAATACAATTTTTCTCAAGCAAAAACCGAAAATTTTGAAAAAAGAAAATTGAGAACACCAGAACAGTAGGTTACGGTATGTATAAATAAATTTAAATCTGCGAAAGAATATAAACGATACAATATAGTGTTTAAAGAAATTAACAAAGACCATTTAGCAGCGTCACTCCAATCATGTGAACGCAACTACAACATAATTCCAGCCGTGGCGAACAGGAAGCGTATGTGCGAATAGAGACAATCCTATAAAATAACAACCAATTTACCCAAATAATGCCATAATCAATGATCCCACTAATTCGATGGCACTTGTCCTAAAAAATGCAATTATTAAAACAAAATGTTTGACGTTTTGAACAAAAAAATGGGATGTATCATTACTGTAAACTATAGTAGGTATAAGAAAATGGAAAACTGGGGAAAATGACAACGGTACTTAATCAAGTTTAAAGAAATAAAGGATGGTCTTCCAGTATGCCTCGACGATCTGCCTTTCGCAACTGCAAGACCACTCCAGTCGTGTCGCACAGGAAGCGTAGGTACGTATACAGACAATCGTAAAAGATAACAATATGTGTAACAAAATGAAGCCATCAGTGTACACTCATCTAATTCCAACAACACTTTTACTAAGAAATACAATTTTGGAAAATAAGAATTTGAAATTTTGAAAAAAATTGAAAATATCACAACAATAAATTACAGTATTCATAAATAAATGAAATACTGGGAAAAATGCATACGGTACAATCTCAAGACTAAAGGAATTAACCTAGACCATCCAGCAGTGCCGCTCAGATATGCCGTACGCAACTAGATGACCACTATAGTCGCGTTGTTCCGGAAGCGTAGGTACCTATACACACAATCGTATAAAATAACAATAAGATTAAAGAACTGATGTCACAAACGCACACTGAACTAATTCCAAAGTCACTTTTACTGAATATTACAAGTTTTTAGACTAAGGATTAAAAGTTAAAAAAAAAATCGAAAATATTAATGCAATAAATAAGAGTCTGCATAAATAAATGGAAGACTGGGGAGAAATGCATACGGTACTATATCATGGTTGAAGATATTAACAAAAACCATCCAGTTGTGCCGCTCCAATCTGCTCTACGCAACTGCAATACGTCGCCAGTCGTCTCGCTCGGGCATCGTAGTTACGTATACAGACCATGAGAAAATAACAAAAGATATAACAAACTATTATCACAAACGTACACTTAACTAATTCCAACGAAAGATATCCTATGAAATACAATTTTTTAAATTAAAATTGGAAATTATGAAAAAAGTCGAAAAATAATAACAGTAAATATCTGTATGCAGTAGTAAATAGAAATTTGCGAAAGATTGAATGCGGTACAATATAGTGGATAAAAAGGTTAACGAAGATCATGCGGTGTGCCGCTTCGACCTGGCGTTCGCAACTACAAGACCATTTCATCCGTGTCGCTACAGCATCGAAGGAACGTATACAGACAACCGTGTAAAATGACAAAAAGTTTAACACGATAATGTCATAAACATAAACTCAACAAATCCAGAAGGCGCGTATACTAAAGAATACAGGTCCTTGTAAGGAAATTTATGAATTTTGAAAAGAATTGAAAAAAATCATAACAGTAAAATGCAGTATATAGAAATGAATAGAAAATTGCAAAAGAATGCATACTGCACAATCTTATGGATAAAGAAATAAACAAAGACCATCCAGTAGAGCCGCGTCGAACTGGCGTTCGTAAGTGCAAGTCCTCGCCAGTAGTGTTGGTCCGGGAGCGTAGGTTCGCATACAGAAATTCATATAAAATAGCAATATGTAACAAATAAATGACAAAAGCGTACACTCAAGTAATTACAAAGACACCTTTATTGAGAAACAGAATTTCCTATAATGAAAATTGAAAATTTGGAAGAAAATCGAACATATTAGGACAATAAATTGCAGAATGTATAAATTGGCATCAAATGCATAGAAATAAAAAGGAACCTGCGAATGAATGGTTGCGGTACTAAATTCAGTATATTGAAATTATCAAAGACCATAAAGTCGATAGCTCCGACCTACCGAACGCAACTTCAAGACCACTCCAGTCGTGCTCGCTGTAAGCGAGGTGCGAATGCATAGAATCATTTAAAATAAGAAGAAGCATAAATCAATACTGTCATAAATGTAAACCCAACGAATTCCATAGTCACTTTTCCTAAAAATTACAGTCTTTGAACTTAAAGACTGGAAGTTATGAAACAAATCGAAAATATCGTAAGAGTAAATTGCTGTATGTGTTAATAAATGGATGGCTGGGATAAAATGCTTACAACATATATTCCTGGTTATGAAATTAACGAGGAACAACTAGTAATGTCGCTTCGACCTGTTGAATGCAAATACAAAATAACTTCTATCGTGTAGTATCGGTAGTGTAGGTACGTATACAGCGAATCATATACAATAACTATAAGTATAATAAAATAATGTTATAAACCTACACTGAACTCATTCAATAGACAAGTTTCCTCATTAATACAATTTTTGTAATGAAAGCCTGGAAATTATGAAAAAAATCGTAAATGACACAACTATAAGTTAGAGTATGTAGATGTAAATAGAAAACTGAGAAAGAATCTTTACGGCACATTATTATGGTTTATCATATTAACAATGACCATAGAGTATTGTCTCTCACATCTACCGTACGCAACTAGAATAACACGCCAGTCGTGTCGTTGCTGCAGCGAACGTTCGTGTACAGACAATCGCATTATACAACAACAAATTCAACAAAATATCGGTATAAACGTACACTTAACCAATTACAATGACAATTTTTCCAAAAAGGGTAACGCTTGAAATTAAATATTGGGAATTATGAAAATGATTGAAAATATCATAACAGTACATTACAGTAAGTATAAATAAATGGGAAACTGGGAAAAATGCATACGTTACAAAGTGAAGGTTGAAGACAATATCCTAGACCATCCAGCAGTGCCGTTGCATTCTGCCTACTACAAGACCTCGACAGTCGTGTCCCTCAAACAGCGTTGGTACATATATAGACCACTGTATAAAAAAAGAATAAGTTTAACAAAATATTGATATAAACGTTCACTCATCTAATTCCAAAGACACTGCTACTATGAAACACAATCCTTTAAACTAAAAATTGAAAATATAGAGAAACATTGAATATATCATATTAGTAAATTACAAATATGATGACTGTAAAGGAGTCTCTGCAGTATAATGTCCAGGATATAGAAATTAAAGAAGACCATACAGTAGCATCGCTCCGATCTACCGAACACAAATACGAGGTCATTCCAGTCGTGTCGCACTGGAATCATCGGTATGTACACAGACCGCATATAAAATAACAATAAGTTTAACGTAATATTATCATAAACGTAAACTAAACTAACTCAAAGGACAATATTATTTAGGAAAACTACTCTCAAAATTGAAAATTGACAATTTTGAAAGAAATCGAAAATATGAAAGCAGTATATTACTGTATGATTAAATAAATGGATGACCGGGATTAAATGCATACCATACAAAATTAAGTTTAACGAAATTAACTACGACCCTCCAGTAGTGCCGCTTCGATCTGTCGTACGCAAATACAGGACATCGCCATTAGTGTCTCTCCGGCAGCGTAGGTACGTATACAGACAATCGTATTAAATACGAATAAGGTCATAATAATAATGTCATAAATATTGACATAACAAATTCCAAAGATGCTTTTACTATCAAACTCAATTTTTTCAACTAAAAATGGAAAATATCCAAGAAAATCTAAAATATCGTATCAGTACATGACAGTATATACAAAAAAATGCAGACAGGAAAAATTCATGCCGTACAATATCTATGTTATAGAAATTAACGAAGATCACACAGTACTGCTGTTTTGCTCTGCCGAACGCAACTACAAGTCATCGCCAGTCGTGTTACATTGGTACCGTACGTTCGTATAGTAACTGTCATATAAAATAACAATAAGTTTAACAGAATAATGTTATAAACGAATACTCGATAAATTCCAAAACACTATTACTTTAATTAATACTTAATTTCTTAAAGTTAAAATTGAAAATTACGAAAAAAAAATCGATAATATCACAACAGTAAATTACAGTATGCATAAGTAAATGGAAAACTGGGAAAAAATGAATACGGAACAAAATCAGGGTTATATAAATTAACGAAGACCATCGAGTAGTGCCGCTCCTATCATGTGAACGCAACTACAGCATAATTCCAGCCGTGTCGTGCAGGAACCGTAGGTACGTATACTGACAACCGTATAAAATAACAATATGTACAACAAAATATTGGCGTAAACGTACACTTAACTATTTCCAGATAGAATTTTACTAAGAAATACAATCTTTGATATCATCAATTGGAATTTTGTAAGAAATCGGGAATATCAAAACAGTTAATAACGATAAGTAGAATTAAACAGAAGACCGAGCAAAATGCATACGTTACGATACCATGATTAAAGAAATTTACGAAGACCAGCCGGTATTGCCGCTCCGACCTGCCAGACACAACGGCAAGTCCAATTTTGTCTTGTCGCATAGGATGCGTTAGTACGCATATAGGTAATCATATAAAACAACAATAAGATTAGCAAAATATTGTCATAAACGTACACTCACATAATTCTCAGCACACATTTACTGAGAAATACAATTTTTTATATTCACAATTGGATATTTGGAAGAAAATCGGAAACACCATACGTGTAAATTGCAGTATGTAGAAATAAATAGGAAACTGCGAAAGGTGCATACGGTACAATATCAAGGTTATTGAAGTTAACGTAGATCATACTCTAGTTTCGCTCCGATCTACCGAACGCAAATACAGGATCACTCCATCCGTGTCGCTCCAACAGCGTAATTACTTATACAGACAATCATGTCAAATAACAATATTTTTACCATGATAATGTCATAAATGCGTACGCTCAACTAATTTCAAAGGCACTTTTACTAAGAAATACAATTTTTTTACATAATCATTGAAAATTTCGAAGAGGATCGAAAATACAATAACAGTAAATTACAGTATCTATAAATAAATAGAAAACGATGACAGAATGCATATGGTACAAAATCAAGGATAAGGAATTAACTGATACCATACAGTTATGCCGCTTCGAGATGCAGCGTACAACTACAAGACCTCGATATAACTTCATCTAACTTGTGATAGCATGTGTATAAGCAGGTATTCCGGCCGTAAATCCGCTGAACAGTATTGGCAATAGACACACTAATTCGCCGTTAAAAATTAATGCAGAGCGTCAAACGGCCTGGGTGCGTTGCCAATTTGTATAAAGTCGAACGTTTTACTGGAGACCTTACACTCCGAAAGCCTATCCAGCTGTATCGATGGTATTACTCAGTGTTCAGAGGAACATATTAATAGACATTCTAGTGACGAGCACCTTAGTTTCACGTTTGGGTAAGAAGATAGAGGGTCCAACCATTCTAGAGCTTTACCACGTTCTCTGGTAGTGGGACGACTAAGACAATAGCTTCAGCTCTCCTGTGATTCCGAGAGTTGAGCCAGGTATTCGGACAGTCAATCCTCTGAACAGTATTAGCAATGGACACCATAAATCACGGGTTGATATTAAAGTAGTTCGCCAAGCCGTTTCAGACCGTTACCAATTGGTATAAGGACGAAAATTTTACCCAGAGCATTACTTTACGAGAAGCATAACCTGCTGCAGGGAGTATCTTGCATAGTGGTAGTGGAATCAAATTATTAGACATTTGAGCAGACGGACACCATATTTTCGTGTATGAACAGCAAAATCGAGACACAAGCTCTTCGAGATCGTACCACCTACTTTGAGGGACGCACAGTTGCGTCTATAGCATCACCAACCCTGTGGTTCCCTAATTAAAACGAGGTATCCCAGGAGCAAATGCGCTGAACAGGATTGTCAAAACACACCTAAATTCACGGTATAAATATTAAAGTGCAATGTCAATCCTTTGTAGAACTTCACATATACGTGTAGGGGTCAAACGCTTTCCCGAAGGCCTTATGTTCCGAGAACCAAATCCGCTGTATCGAGGGTATAAGATCCTGTTGAAGGATGCAAGTTAGTATTCATCTTAGTGACGTCACCATCAAATTCATGTATGACATAGAAGTTCTAGGGTCAAAACGCTCGAGATCGTTGCACACCTTCTGCAAGAGACGAACGGCTGAGTCAATAGCTTCACCTATACTGTGATTCCCAGAGCTAAACCCGGTATTCCGCGAATAAATCCAATGAACAGTGTGTGCAACCGACGCCATAATTCACGGCTTGGGTAGTAAAACTGAGCGTCAAGCCGTTTGAAAACATTGTCAGTTAGAATAAAGTCATTATTTCTACCGATTACCTTACCTTCCGAGAACCGATTGCGCCGTATCGAGTGTCTTGCTTATTGTTCGCGGAAACAAATTAGTCGACATATTTGCAGACGGACACCACATGTTCATGAATAAATATGAAAATCGACAGCAAAGCCGTTGGAGAACGACACCACTATTTTTAGACACTAACGGCGATGTGAATGGCTTCACCTATCCAGTGATTCCGACGGTCAGGCAGGATATCCAGTGAGTCAATCTGCTGAACGGTATTAGCAAAAGACACCATAATTCACGGCTTGAGTATTAAAATAGGGTGTCAAGCCGTTTGAGAACGATACCGATTTGTACAAAGTCAAACGTTTACCGGAGGCGTTTACTTCCTCGAATCTGAACGGCTTCATCGAGATCATAACATCGGGATCTGAGAAGGAAATTAGTTTAAATTTCCGTGACGGGCACATTATCTTCATGTATATATTAGAATGTCGTGCGTGAAACAGCGCGGGAACGTTGCCACCTTCTGTTAGACACCATCCGCTACGCCAATGGCTTCATTTATCCTATGGTTGGTAGAGTCAATCCTGGTATTCCTGAAATTATGCCGCTGAACAGTATTGGCAAAAGACACCTTAATTCACGGTCTGAATATTAATGCAGAGCGGCCAACCGTTTTATATCGTTGCCAATTAGCATAAGGTCAAACGTTTTTCCGACGGCCTCACCTTCCGCGAACTTCACCCGCTGCATCGAGAGTATTAATTCGTGACCAGAGAAGCACATTAGTATACATAATATAGACGGGCACCATTGTTCCGTGAATGAATTAGAAGATCTCGGGGTCAAACCGCTGAGTCCTTTGCCACGTTCGCTGAGAGTGAAACGGCTAACACAATAGCATCTGCTACCCTGTGATTCCGAAAGTAAAACTAGGTATTCCGGAATCACATCAGCTGCACAATATTAGCAATAAGCAGCTTATTTCAGGTTATGAATATGAAGGTATAGCGTCCAACGGTTATAGAGCTTTATCTTTTAATTTAGAGTCAAACTTTTTACCGAGGACCATACCTTCCGAGAAGCCCAAATCGCTGCAGCAACTGACTTGCTCAGTGTTCATGGTAGCAATTTAGTATCATTTGCTCCTGGAATACATGGTTCGTCTCACACAGAAGGTGATATCGTTCTCGAAATGTTTGACTATCGATCTTCCAATTCATACATGAAATTCGGGGTGCCGGTCACTAAAATGTGTACTAATGGGTTTCTCTGAAGAGGAAGTTATATTCTCTATACGGCGGGTTAGCTTCTCGGGCGGTAATGCTTTCCGTAAAATGTTTGACCTTGTAGGAATTGTTAATGTTCACAAACGGATTGACGCTCTACATTAACATTAATGCGGAGAATTAAAGTGTCCATTCCCAACACGGTTCAGCGGATTTTCTTCCGGAATACCTAGATTGACTCTCGGAATCTCGGGATATGTGAAGCTATTAACTTAGCCGTTCATAGCTCACACAAGCTGACAATTTTCTCGAGCGGTTCGGCCCTCCATCTTCTAATTGATACATGAAATTATGGTGCCAGTCACTACAACGAATGCCAACTTAATTATCTGAACACGAAGCTTTACTCTCGATACAGCTGGTTATTTTTTTGGAGGGTTTGGTTTTCGGTAAGGCGTCTGACTTTATAGACATTGATAACGCTCTCAAGCGGTTTAACGCTCTAGTTTAATATGCCAACCGTGAATTCATGTGCCTAATACCAAAACTCTTCGGCGGACATTCTGCCGGAATACCTGGTTTGGCTCTCGGAACCATTCAATATGTGCAGCTATTGAAGTAGCCGTTCGTAGCTCAGACATGCTGACAATATTCTCCAGCGGTTTGGCCCTCAATCTTCTAATTCATACATGAAAGTAAGGTACCCTTCACTGCAATGTTTACTAATTTTGTAGAGTAATACTCTACATGCATCCGGTTTTGTTCCCGGAGGGTAAAGTTTTCTGTAAAACTTTTGACATTATTGAAGTGTGTAACGGTCTACAAACGTGTGACCCCGGACTATAGTATTCCATCCGTGAAATAGGTGTCTATTGCCCATAATGTTCAGCGAATTTACTCCTGGAATACCTGGTTCGACTCAGGGATTCACGGGTTAAGCGAAGCTAGCTACTATGCTGTGCGACTCTAAAAGATGGTGGTAAATTTCTGGAACGTTTTGACCCTCGATCTTTACAGCTCATATATGAAATTAAGGTGCCTGTGTGTAAAATGCCAACTAATCTTCTTCTCCGAACACGAACTTATACTCCCCATACAGCGGGTTATCTTCCCGAAAGTAAAGCGTTCTGTGCAAAGTTTGACCCTATACCAATATGTAATGGGCTACAAAGATTTGACTGTGAATTCCAATATTTATACCGTGAAATAGGGTATCTAATGACCATAATGAACAGTTGATTTACTCGTTGAATACCAGGTTTGACTTTCGGAGCCGTTCGTCTCTCAAAGAAGGTTGAAACGATCTCCAGCGCATTGACTCTAGATGTTGATATTTATACACAAACATGCGATGTTCGTCCGCTAAAATATCTACGTATTTTTTTCCGTGCACATTAAGTGGGACACTCGCGACAGAGGGTTAGATTCTCGGTAAGTATGGTATTCGGTAATAAGTTCGGCTCTCTACCAATTAGTATCTTTCATCAACGGATGGTCTCTGCACTGTAGTATGTATACTGTGAAATATGGTATCTAATGCGAATACTGTACAGCGGATTTACTCCCGTATTATCTGTTATGAATCTCGGAAGCACTGGGTGGGAGGAGCTATAATCTTAGCCGTTCGACTCTCAAGGATGGTGGTTACGTTCTGTAAATGTTTGACCCTCGATCTCCTAATTCGTACATGCAGTTAAGGTACTCGTCACTGAAATGAAAACTACTTTCTTTTTCTTTGAACACGAAGTAATCCTCAATGAAGCGGGAGAGTTTCGCGGAATGTAACGTCTACAGTAATCCATTTCAATTTATACCAATTGGTAACATTCTTAAACGGATTGACGCCCTACATTAATATTCATAATGTGAACTAACTTGTCCATCAGCTATAATGGACTGTTGATTGACGCCCGGAATACCTGGTCGGACCCTCGGTATCGCTGGACAGGTGTAGCTATTGATTGAACCATTCGACTCTCAAAGAAGGCGGTATCGGTCTGAATCAGTCTGCATCCCGATGTTCTCGTTGATACATGAAATTGAGGTGCCCGTCACTAAAATGTCTACTCCTTTGCTTCTCGGAGCTCGAAGTAATACCCTCAATATAGCTTGTTGGCATCTCGGAAGGTCAGGCCTACCGTATATAGTTAGACCCTATACGAATAGGTAAATTTCTACAACGGTTTGACGTCCCAATTTAATATTCGAGGACGGAATGACACTATCTATTACCCATAATGCTTAGCGGATTAACTCCAGGGTTACCTGGTTTCACGCTCGGAATCGCATTATAGGTGAAGCTATTGACTTAGCCGTTCGTCTCTCAACGAATGTAGTAACGTTCTCGAAGTGTTTGACACTCGATCGTCTAATTCATATATCAAAATAAGGTATGCCTCTGCTGTAATGTCTACTAATTCGTTCCAGTAAGCCCAAAACAAGACAATCCCTACGGCGGCTTGCGTCCTCGAAATGTAAGGAATAGGTTAAAAAGAATGACTTTCTACCAATTGGTAATGTTCTCCGACGGCTTGAATCTCAACCTTAATGATCATGCCGTGAATTACGGTATCTATTGCCAATATTGCTTAGCGTATTTACGCGTAAAATACGTGGTATGATACCCGCAATCAATAGGAGATGCTATTGTCTTAGATGTCAGGATTTCAAAAAAAGTGGAATCGTTCTGTAAAGGTTTGACTATCGACCTTGCTATTCGTACACAAAACAAAGCTGTTCGTCTGCTAACAATCTACTGATTGGTTCCACTGGCACTAAGTATGATACTCGATACAGCGGATTAGGCTCTAGGAAGGTAAGGTATTCAGTAAATAGTATGACTTTTTAAAAATTGGTTATGTTCTCCAACGAATTGACTGTCTACTATAACATTCAAACCGTGAATTAAGGTGACTATTGCCAATACTGTTCAGCGGATTTAGTCCTGGCACACCTGGTTTCCCCCTCGGAGTCACAGAATATGCGAAGCTATTGACACAGCAGTTCGATTCTGAAATGAGGTTGTAACGTTCCGGAAAGGTTTCACACTAAACCTTCTAAGGCATATATGGAATTGTGGTGCTCATCACTAAAATATATACTAATTTATTTCTCTAATCACGAAGTTATACTCCCGATACTGCGGGCTATGTTCTCGGAGTGTAAGTCCTTCTGTAAAAGGTTTGACTTTACACGAATAGGTAACGTTCTATAAGGGTGTGACGGTATGCCTTAATATTCAGAATTCGAACTATTGCGTCTATTGCCAATACTGTACCGTGCATTCAGACCCGAAATACCTCGTTTGACTCTCGCAATCAGAGGATGGGTGATGCTATTGACTCAGCCGTTCGACTCTCAACGAAGTTGGTCAGGTTCCCGATTCGTTTGGCACTCAAACCATTTAATTCTTACAAGAAATTAATGCGCCCGTCGCTGAAATGGATACGACTTGGCATCTCTGAATACGAAGTTATAATCTATATCCGGCGTGTTATCATCTCGGAAGGTAAGGCCATCGGCAAAAAGTTTGACTCAATACCAACATGTTACGTTATCCAACGGTTTGACACTGTGCTATAATACCCATACAGTGAATTACGCTGCCTATTGTCAATTCTGACCTGCATATTAAGTCCTGGGATACCTGGTTTGACTCACGGAATAACAGGATGAGTGGTGCTATTGACTTAACTGTTCAGCTCTCTGTGAAGATGGTAACGATCTCGAAGGTTAAACACCCGATCATCTAATTCATTCATGAAATTCAGGTGCACGTATCTAACATTCCTACTTATTTGTTTCTATGAACAGTAAGCAAGGCGCCCCCCCCCCCGCCGTAGAGGGATTGTCATCTCGGATAGTAATGCCTTCGGTAAAAAGTTTGATTCTATGTGAATAGGTAAAGTTCTACAACGGTTTGATAATTGACATTAATATTCGAATCGTGAGTTATGGTGTCTATAGCCAATACTGTTCAGCGGATTTACTCCCGGAATACCTAGCTTCAAGTGGCCATCTCTGGGCAAGTGCAGCTATTCACTTAGCCATTCGTCTCTCACAGAAGGTGGCATCGTTCTGAGCGATTAAACACTCGATCTTCTAATTCGCACATCAAGTTAAAGAGTCCGCCACTCAAGTGAATACTAGCTTCCTTCTCTGAATACGAGGTTATATTCTCGGTGAAGCGGCTGAGGTTCGCAAAAGGTACGTCCTACTGTAGAAAGTTTAACTTCTTAGAAATTGGTGACGCTCTCATACGGATTGACGCTCTAGTTCAACATTAAAACCCAGAATTAAGGTGTCTATTCCCAACACTGTTCCGCCGGCTTACTCCTGGGATACCTGATTTGACTCTCGGAATCGCAGGATAGGTGAAACTATTGACTTAGGCGTTCGACTCTCCCAGAAGGCGGCAACGTTCTCGAGTAGTTTGGCAATGAATCTTCTGTTTCGTACAGGAGCTTATGGTGCTCGTCACTAATATTTATACTAATTCGTCCCTCTGATAACTATGTTATACTCTAGATAGTGCCGGTTAGTTTTTCAGAGGTTAAGGTCTACGGTATAACGTTTGATTTTACTGATATTCGTAACTGTCACAAACGAATTGACGGTCCACATCTACGCTCAAACCGTGAATAAAGGTGTCTGTTATCAATTCTGTACTGCGCATTTACTCCAGGAATGCTAGGTTTGACTCTCGGAATCACTGGAGAGGTGAAGCTCTTGATATAGCCATTCGAACTTCAAGGAGTGTGGCAACGTTCTCGAGAGGCTTTACAGTCCATCTTCTTGTTCATAATGAAATTAACGTGCCGGTCACAAAAAAGGTTATTAATTTCTTCCTATCGATACGAAGTTATACACTCGAAACGGCGGATTATCGTCTCCGAAGGTTGTGCTATCCGTAAGGTGTTTGACTCAATAGAAACAGTTAACATTCTACAACGGCATGGCTGTCTGCTTTTGTATTCAAACCATGAATTAAGGTGTCTATTGCCAATACTGTTCAGCGGATATACTCCAGGAATAAATGGTTTGACTTTCGGAGTCACAGAATATGTGAAGCTTTTGACCCTGCTGTGCGACGCTGAAAGATGGTGGTAAAGTTCCCGATCGCTTTGACTCTCAATGTCGATACCTGTATACATAAACGTGGTGTCCTTCCGAAAAAATGCCTACTAATTTGTTTCCGGGAGCAGTGAGCAAAACACTCGCTACAGAGCGTTAGGTTATCGCAAGGTAAGGCATTCGGTAGTTAGAATGTCTTAACACGAATTGCTAATGCTCCCCGACGGCATCACTGTCTACTTTAATACTCATACAATCAGTTAAGGTGGCAGTTGCCAATAAGCTTCAGCGGACTCACTCCCGGATTATCTGATTTGGCCTTCGAAATCACAGTACAGGTAAAGCTATAGACTCAGCCGTCCGACTCGAAGAAGGTGGTAACGCCCTCGGACGGTTTGAATCGCGACCTTCTAATTCATTCATGAAACTACGGTGCCTGTCACAGAAATGAATTCTAATTTCTTTCTTTGTACAAGAAGTTCTAACATCGAAACTGCGACTTTGCTTCTCCGAAGGTAAGGCATTCGGTAGTCTGTTTGACTTTACACCAAATGGCAATGTTCCCAAACGGTGTGACGATCTACTTTACTATTCAAGCCGTGTATTAAGATGTCAATTGGTAATACTGCTCTGAGCATTTGCTTCTGGAATACCTGCTTTCACTCTCGGAATCGCAGGGTGCGTGAAAGAATTGACATAGCCTTTCGTCTCTCATAGAAAGTTGCAAAGTTTCCGAACGGTTTGACCACCGATTTTCTAATTCATACATGAAATTACCGTGCCCGCCACTGAAATGGGGACTCATTTCTTTCTCGGAAAACGACGTTATACTATCGATACTGCGGGTGAGTTTATTCGGAGGGTAAGGTCTTCGGTAAAACGTTTGAATTTGTTGGAGTCTGTATCATTCTCAGAAGGTCTGACGTTGTTCCTGAATATTTCTACCGTGAAGTAGGGTGCCTAGTGCCCAATCAGAACAGCAGATTTGCTCGAGGAATAGCTGATTTTACTGCCGGGATCTTGGGATAGGTGATGCTATTGAGTTAGCCGTTCGTCTCCCAAAGAATGTGGTATCGGTCCCGAACGGTTTTACCCTCCATCTTCTAATTCATACACGAAAAAAAGAGGCCCGCCACTAAAGTGTAACCTAATTTTCTTCTCAATGCACGAAGATATACTGCCGGTGCAGCGAGTTAGATTTTGAGAAGGTAAGTCCTTCGGTAGATAGTTTGAACCTATACCAATCCGTAACGTTCTACAGCGGTTTGTTTCTGCACTTTAATATTTATGTCGCGAAATAGGTTACCTAATGTCATACTGTATAGCGGATATACTCCTGGAGTACCTGGTTTGACTCACGGAATCACAGGATGGGTGAAGCTGTTGACTTAGCCGTTCGTCACGTTCGATCGTTCCGCAAAGGTTTGACTCTCCGTTATTCTACTCATACATAGAAATATGATATCCGTCTGCTAAACTATATAGTAGTTTGTTTCCGTGGGCACCAAGCATGGCACTTCCTACAGCGGGTTAGGTTCTTGGACGGTAAGGCTTTCGGTAAATCGTTTGACTTTATTCCAATTGGTAACCCTCTCACAGGGTTTAAGGCTCTACCTTAAAATTCAAAGCGAGAATTAAAGTGTCTATTGCCAACACTGTTCAGCGGATTCACTCCCGGAGTACCTGATTTTCTCTCGGAATCGAATGACAGGTGAAGCAACTGACTTAGCCGTTCGTCTCTCACAGAAGTTGTCAACGTCCACGAGCGGTTTGGCCCTTAATATTCTAATTCGAACATGAAGTTAGGGTGCCCGATACTCATATGAATACGAATTTCTTTCCCTAAATACGACGATACACTCTCGATTCAGAGGGTTATATTTTCGAAGTGTAAGGTCTGCGGTAAAGCGCTTGACTTCATACCAATTGGTAACGCCCTCGTGCTGTTTCGCGCACTTCATTAATATTGAATCCGTGAATAAAGGTGTCCATTTCCAATACTCTTCTGCGGATATAATCCTGGTGTACCTAGCGTGACTCTCGGAACCACAGGATAGATGAAGCAATTGTGGTATGTGTGCGATTTTACAAAGAAGGCGGTAACTTTTTCGAACGGCTTGACCTTCGATCTGCTAATCCATGCATGAAAACAAAATGCCCGTTGCTAAAATTCGTAATAATTTGTTTCCTACGGCACCTAATTATTATCTCGATACAGCGCCTCTGGTCATCGGAAGGTATGGTATTCGGTAAAAAGAATGACTTTCTACGAATTGGGACTGTCCTCCGACGGATTGACTCTCTACTTTAATACTCATACCGAGAATTTAGGGGTCTACTGCCAATACTGGTCAGCGGATCTACTCCAGAAATACCTGGTTAGACTATCGGAATCAGGATACGTGGTACTATTGACATAGCCGATTGAGTTTCAATGATGTTGGTAACTCTCTCGAACGCATTGACGCTAGGTCTTTTAATTCATATATGAACTGAATGTGGCCGTCACTGAATTGAAGATTAATTTCTTTCTCTGAACACGATGCTTATGCTCCCGAAACGGCAGGTTGGCTTCTCCGAAGGTAAGTCCATCGGTCAAGTGTTTGTCTCTATACCAGTACGTAATGTTCTATAACTTTATGCCGGTCTGCTTTAATAATCAAACCGTAAATTATGGTGTCTATTGACAATACGCTTCAGCAGACTGACTTGCGGAATACCTGGACAGACTCTCGGAATAACAGGATAGATGAAGCTATTAACTTAGCCGTTCGACTTTCAAACATGGTATCGTTCTCGAACGGCTTGACTCTCGATAATTCTATTCATACGTGAAAATAAAGTGTGCTGCGGCTACAATGACTACTAATTTGATCCCGTGAACAATGAGTAGGACACTAGCTACAGCGGGATATATTCTCTTAAGGTGAGGTATTCGGTAAACACAATGAATTTATCCGAATAAGTAATGTTCTCCGACGATTTGGCTCTTTACTTTAATATCCATACCGTGAATTAAGGTGCCTAGAACCAATAATCTTCAACGGACTTACTCGCTATATACCAGGGTTGTTTCGTGGAATCACTGGATATGTGAAGCTATTGATTCAGCTGTTCAATTCCCAAAGAAGTTTATTAACGATCTCGAACGTCTTGACTCTGAATAATTCTGCTCATACGTGAAAATAATGTGAGCTTCGGCTATAATATCTACTAATATGTTTCCGTGAACGATGAGTAAGACGCTGGCTACAGCGGGTTAGATTCTCTTAAGGTAAGGCATTCGGTAGCAAGAATGATTTCATACGAATAAGTAATTTTCTCCCACCGTATGACTGTTTACTTTAATATTCGTACGGTGAGTTACGGTGTCTATTACAAATACTGTTCAGCGGATTTACTCTGGGAATACCTGGTATGACTTCAGGAAATTCAGGCTATGTGAAGGTACTGACATTGGCATTCGTCTCTCACAAAAGGTCATATCGTCCACGAACGGCGTGACCGTCGATCTTCTAACCCATACATGAAATTAATGCGCACGTCACTGAAATGTATACTAATTTGCTTCGCTGAAGAAGATGATATACTCTCGATGTATCGGGCGAGGTTCGCGGAAATTAACATTTTGGGTAAAGCGTTAAACTTTAGGCCAACTGGTAACTCTCTCCAACGGTTTGGCGTTCTACTGCAATATTCAGAGCGTGGAATAAGGTGTCAGTTGCCAATAAACTTCAGCGGTCTTTTCCCGGGCTTACCTGATTTGACTTTCTGTATTACAGGATAGGTGAAGCTATTGACATAGCTGTACGATTCACGAAGAAGGTGGTAGCGTTCTTGAACGGTTTGACTCGCGATCCACTCATTATTACATGAAATTAATGATCCCGACTCTAATATGATTACTAATTTGTTTCTCTAAACACGAAGCAACACAATCTCTGCTGCTTATTATATTCTCGGAAGGTAAGGTAATATGTAAAAAGATTAACTTTATACCTACCTGTAATGTTGACCGGCGGTTTGATTCTCTACATTAATATTCATGCTGTGAATTAATGTTTCTATCGCCAATACTGCTCTGCGGATTTACTCCTGGAATACCAGGCTTGACGCTTGAAATCTCAACAATGGGTGAAGCTGTTGACATAGCCGTTCGCCTCTCACAGATGGTGGAACCGTTCTCGAACGGCGTGACCATCGATATTCTAATTCCTGCCTGAATTTAAGGTGCCGCCTCTAAAATGTATAGTAATGAATTTCTCTAAACACGAAGGTATACTCTCGATGAGGCGGGTCAGGTTCACGGAAGGTACCTCCTGCTGTAGAACGATTGACATTATAGTTATTGGTAACGATCTCAAGTTATTTAACGCTCTACTTCAACGATCAGACCGTGAAATAGGGTGTCTATGCCTATACTGCACTGCGGATTTACTCCAGCAATACTAGGTGTGACTCTGGGAATCACAGTATACGTGAAGCTATTGGCTTAGCTGTGCGACTCTCATGAACGGTGGTGACGTTCTCCAGCGGATGGTATCTCGATTTTGCTACTCAAACATGAAAATAAGGGGTCCCTGTCCCAAAATGTCTATTGATATGTTTTAGCGTGAACAGGAAACACGACATTCCCTACAACGGGTTTGGTTACCTGAGGGTATGGTATTCTGTATAAAGTGTGACTTTATATCAATTAATAATGTTTTAAGACTGCTTGAATTTCAACCTTTATTTTCAGAACGTGAATTAAGGTGCCTACTGCGTTCAATGTTCAGCGCAGTTACACCTGGAGTACCAGGCTTGACTCTCGTAATGACAGGACAGGAGAAGCTGGTGCCTTTGCCCATCGGCCATCGGCTTTAAGGGCTTTAAGAAGGTGGCAACGTTCTTAAACGGTATGCCCCTCGATCTGCTATCTCATATCTGATATTCAGGTGCCTAACAGGAGAGTGTGAACTAATTTGTTTCTCTGTTCACGAAGGTACACTGTCGAAGGAGCGGGATAAGGTCTCGGAAGGTTAGTCATTCTGTAAATAGTTGGACTAGATGCCAATATTTAACGATCTACAATGCTGTTAATCTGTACGTTATTTTTCATACCGTGAACTGAGGTGTTTATTGCCGGAACAGTACAGCGTATTTGCTCCCGGAAGACCAGGCTTGACTCTCGGAATCATAGGATAAGTGAAGCTAAAGACTTAGCCGTTCGACCTTCAATGATGATGGTAACCATCGCAACCGATCTTCTGTTTTATACATGAAATTAAGGTAACCGTCACTAAAACGTATGCTAATTCATTCCGTTGAACAGGCTGCTATACACTCGATACAGCGGGCTAGGTTTTCGGAGGGTAAGGTCTCCGGTGAAGCGTTTGACTCTATACCAATTGGTATCGTTCTCCAACGGTATGGTGCTCGATCTTCTTATTCATACTTGAAATTAAGGATCCCGCCACTAGAATATAAATTAATTTGTTACTCTGATCACGAAGTTATACTCTCGATGCAGCGGGTTAGTTTTTCGGTTGCTAAGGTCGTTGCTAAAGCGCTTGACATTATACCAATTGGTATCGCTCTCAAACAGTTTGACGCTCTATGTTAATATTCAAACTGCGAATTAAAGTGTCTACTCCGAATACTGTTTAGCGGACTTACTTCTCGGTTTTCCTGGGTTGGCACTCGGAATCACGGGATAGGTGAAGTTGTTATTCACTTGGTCGTTCGAGGGGGCGATAATGTTCATAATCAGTCTTGCTCCCAATCTTCTAATCCATACACGAAATGAAGGTGCCCGTCACAAAAATGTCTACCAATTTGCTTCTCAGAACACGAAGTAATACACTCAATATGGCGAGTCAGCTTCTCGGAAGGAATGGCCTGCGGTAAAGAGTTAGACTGTAAACGAATGTGTAAAGTTCAACGAACAGTGAATGATGGTACGGCCGATCAAGCAACACTACTGTATGGTCACCGTTATTTTCACAAGACATGATTTTGAAACGCATGCAATTCTTTCTGATTTTTATATTTATATAATAATACTGCAATTTACTGTTATGGTAATTGCAATTTTTTTGGAATTTGGCAAATGATTCTTGAAAATATTTTATTTCTGGATACAAGTATCATTGGAAATGGTTCAGTGCACGTTCATGACATCATTTTGTTAAACTCATTGTTATTTTATATGATTGTCTGTATACGTACTTACGCTTCCGGAGCGACACAGTTGCAGTGATCCTGTATTTGCGTACGGCATATCGGAGCGGTATACTGGATTGCCTTCGCTGATTTCGTTAACGATGGAATTGAGCCGTGTGCATTTTGTCCCAATTTTCCTACTTATTTACACACACTGTCATTTAATGATATGATATTTCCGATTTTCATCTGAATTTTCAATTTACATTTTAAAGAATTGTATTTTTTCAGTAAAAGTGACATCAGAATTAGATGAGAGCACGTTATGACGTTATTGAGTTAAGCTTATTTTCATTTCATATCATAGTCTGTATACGTTTCTACGCTGTCGGAGCGATACCACTGGCGCTGTCTTGCATTTGCGTACGGCAGGTCGGGAGACACTACAGGATGGTCTCCGTCAATTTCTATATCCTTCGACTTTATCCTTCGACACGACTGGCGAGGTCTTGTTTGTAGATACGTACGGCTGGTCTGGGCGACTCTACTGCATGGTCTCCGTTGATTTCACCTACCTTGATATTGTACCGCACGCATATATTTCCAGTTTTCCATTTACTTATACATTCTGCAATTGACTCTTATGATATATTCAATTTTTTACGTAACTATCAATTTTTAGTTTAAAAGAATGTATTTCCTTGGAAGAGTGTCCTTGGAATTAGTTGAGAGTACGTTTTTGACGTTATCGTGTTATCTTATTGTTATTTTATATGTTTGTTTTCGTAGGTACCAACGCTTCCAGTGCGACACGACTGGATTTGCCTCGTTGTTGCGTTCGGTTGATCGAAGCGACGCTACTGTATGGTATTTCCTTATCCTTGATTTTGTTTCGCATGCATTTACCCCATGTTTTCTATTTATATATGCATAGCATAATTAGCTGTTTTATTTCCAATTTCATTCAAAATATTTTATTTTCAGTTGATGAAATTGTAGTTCTTAGTAAAAGCAGCTTTGGAATTTGTTGAGGGTACGTATATGACATTATTTTTTTGAATTTTGTTGATGTATTGTATGATTGTCTGTACACGAGCTTACGCCATCGGAACCACACGTCTGCAGTGAACTTGGAGTTAGGTATAGGTAGATCGTTGCGACGCAAATCTTCTGCTCGTCACCGTGTGCCTATCGGCTCTGCGTTTCTATACGAGCGGATTGACGAAGTAGTTGTGTACGGAAGATCGGAGAGGCACAACTGGCAAATATACCTTAATTGCTTTAATCTTGATTTGGACCAGCAATCGTTTCTCCTCGTGTTTTCTATTCATTTATACAGACTCTAATTTACTGTTATATTTTGAATTTTCTGTCATAGTTTTCAATTTTTAATTTAAAAAGCTGTACTTCTCAGTACAGGTTTTTTCCGAATTGGTTGAGTTTCCGCTTATGCCAATACATTGTTAAGCTCATTATTATATGATTGTCTGTATACGTACCTATGCTTCTGGAGCCTAACGGATGAAGTCGCCTTGCAGTTGCTTTCGGTATATCGGTGCGACACTACTCCATGATCTTCGATAAGTGTTCTAACCGTGATACTGTACCGTATGCATTCTTTCCCAGTCTTCCATTTATATATATATACCGTACGTTCCGGTTATGATATTTCCTACTTTTTTCGGAACTTTAATTTTTAGAATAAAAAGTTGTATTTCTTCAGAAAAGTGACGCTTCCGGAACGACAGGTCTGGAGTGGTCTTGTAGTTGCATACGGCAGATCGAAGCGGAACTACTGTGTGGCGCTTGTTAATTCCATTAACCTTAATATTGAGCCGTATGCTTTGCTCCCCAGTTTTTTATCTATTTCGACAAACTGTAACTTACTGTTGTGATATTTTTCATATTTTCATAATTTCGAATTTTTATTTTGAAAAATTGTATTTTTATAGAAATGTGACTTTGGATTTATTATGTATTGTTATTATATATTGATTGTACGTTTGTGGCAATATTTTGTAGAATTTGTTGTTCTATTATATGATTGCCTATATACGTACGTACGCGTGGAAAGCGGCGCGACGGGCGAGATCGTGTGTTTGCGTACGACAGATAGGGCGACACTACAGTATGGTCTCCATCAATTCCTTTATCCTTGATTTCGTACCGCTTGCATTTCTTCCTAGTTCTCCATTTATTTATACACACTGTGATTCAATGTTATGATATTTTCGACTTTTTTCAAAATTTTCGACTGTTATCATAAAAAATTATAGTCTTTGGAATTTGTTGAGTGTAGTATTATGACATTACTTTGATAAACTTATTGTTATTTCATATGATTGTTTCTATACGTGTACTATCATGTGCGACACGACTATAGTGGACACCATGTTTCTTTCGGTAGATCGGAACGGCACTACTGTATGATCCACGTTAATTTCATTATGCTTTATTTTGTACCGTATGCACGTTTTCCCCTCTTTTCAGTTTGTTTATGCAACCTGTCATTTACTGTTATGTTATTTTCGATTTCTTTCGAAATTTTCAACCATCATTTCTAGAAATTGAACTTCTAAGTATGAGTGCTTTTAGTTTCAGTTGAGTGTACCTTAATCACTTTATTCTGTTAAACATGCTGTTATTTTATATGATTGTCTGCATAAGTACCTACGTTTCCAGAGCGACACGCCTGGAGCGGGCAAGTAGTTGCGTATGGTAGATAGGCGCGAGTCTACTATATGGTATTGGTTAAATTCTTTAGGCATGATATTGTACCGTATGCACTCTTTCGCTGTTCCCTATTTATTTCAACATACTGTAATTTACTGTTATAATATTTTCGAATCTTTTCAAAATTTCAAATTTTCAACAACAAAAATTGTATTTTATAGGAAAAGTGCCTTTGGAAATAGTTCAGTGCACGTTTATGAAAATATTTCGATAAATTTGTTGTCATTTTATATGCTAGTCTGTAAATGTACTTACAATTCCGGAGTGAAACGGTCGGTCTGGTCTTGTAGGTGCGTACGGCAGATCGGAGCGGCATACTGGATGATTTTCGTTATTTTCTGTAACCATGATTTTACTCCGTATGGATTTTTCACCAAGTTTTCCATTTATTTATACATTCTGTTATTTACTGTCATGATATTTTCGATTTTCTTTGAAATTTTCAATTCTTATTTTAAAAGATTTTATGTCTTAGTAATACTGCCTTTGCAAATAGGTGAGTGTACGCTTTTGACATTATTTTGTTTAACTCATTGTTATTCTGTATGATTGTCTGTATACGTACCTAAGCTGACGGAACCACACGACTGGAGTGGACTTTCAGTTGCGTTCTGTACATCGTAGCGACACTACTGCAGGATCTTCTTTCATTTCCCTAACCACGATATTGTATCATATGCATTTTTTCCCATTTCTCCATTTACTTGTAAACTGTAATGTAGTGACATGATATTTTCAATATTTTTCGCAATATTCATTTTGCATTTAAGAAAATTGTATTTCCTAGTAAAAGTGCCTTTTGGAATTAGTTGTGTGGTCGCTTATGATAATATAGTGTTAAATTCTTTGTTATCTAATATGATTAGCTGAATACGTATGTATGTTTCCGGAGCATCATGAACGGAGTGGCCTTGCAGTGTCATTCGGTATATCGGTGCGACACTATTGCATGATTTTCGATAATTCATCAATCCATGATACTGTACCGTAAGCATTGTTTCCCAGTCTTCCGTTTATTTGTACATGCTGTAACTTACTGTTATGATATTCCCAATTTTTTTCGGAACTTTTAATTTTTAGTATAAAGAATTGTATTTCTTTAGAAAAGTGCCTTTTGAATAACGTGAGTGTACGTTTGTGATAATATTTTGTGAATCTTATTGTTTTTTTATATGATTGTCTATATTCGTACCTACGCTTCCGGAACGACAGTCCTGGAGTGGTCTTGTAGTCGCGTACGGCAGATCGAAGCGGCACAACTGAATGTTCATAGTTAATTCCTTTAACCACAATGCTGTACCGTATTCCCTCTTTCGCAATTCTCTGTTTATATATGAATACCGTAATTTACTCTTACGGTATCCTTAATTTCCACCGACGTTTCCAATTTTTATTTTCAAGAATGGTATTTCTTATTTAACGCATCTTTGGAATCAGTTAAGTGTACGATTATGATAATATTTTGCTATACTTACTGTTATGTTATACAGATGCCTGTATGCACACCTACGCTTCCGGAACGACACAGCTGTTATGGCTTTGTAGTTGCGCACGGCAGGTCGGAGCGGCATACTGGATGGTATTCGTTTTTTCGTGTAACAATGGTTTTGAAACCTATCCATTTTTTCTGACGTTTCACATTTATTTCAACGTTCTGTATTCTGCTGTTACGAAATTTTCTATTTCCTTCGAAATTATAAATCTTAATTTTTAAAAGTTGTATTTCTTAGTAAAAGTGTCATTGGAATTAGTTGTGTGTACGTTTATGACAATATTTTCTTAAGATCTTGGGTATTTTATAGAATTGTCTCTACACGTATCTGCTTTTCCAGAGCGGCACGGCTGCTGCGGTCTTGTAGTAGCGTTCATTAGATCGGTGCGTCACTGCTGTATGTTCTTTGCATATAATTTGAACTTTAATAATGTGCAATATTAATTTTTTCATAGTCATGTATTAAATTTCATATGCTGTAATTCAGTGTTATGGTATGTTCGATTTGTCATAATTATAAACTTCGTTTAGAGATTTGTAAATCTAGGTAACCGTGTCATTGGAAATAGTTGAGTGTGCATATATGACCATTTCCTGTCAAGCTTGTTGTTGCATTATATGATTGTCTATATGCTTACCAACGAGTCCGGTGCGACATGCCTGGATTGGTTGTGTTGTTGCGTTCGCTAGATCGGAGCAGCAGTGCCGTTAGGTCTCTGTTAATTTCTTTGACCTTGATATTGTACCACATGTATCCTCTCTCTGTTTTCTGCTGATGTGTACATACTGTAATATACTTTTATGATATTTTAGATTTTCTCCAAAATTTCAAGTTTTTAATTTCAGAATATGTATCGTACATGAAAAGTGCCTTTGGAATTAGTCGAGTGTACGTACATGTCGATAATTTTTTAAACTTATTTTCACTTTATATGACTGTTTCTATACGTTCCTTCGCTGTCGGAGCAAATCGACTGAGGAAGACATGTAATTACGAACCGCAGATGGAAGCGGCACTACTGGATGGCCTTCGACAATTCCTTTAACCATCATTTTATACCGTTTGTATTCTTTCTCTGTTTTCTACCTATTTATAAATAGTGTTATTTACTGTCACGATATTTCCTATTTTTCTTTGCTTTATTTTAAATTACCAATCATTATGATAAAAAATTGTATTCCTTGGCAAAAGAGTCTTTGCAATTAGTTGTGTTTACGTATATGACAATATTTCGTTAGACTTATTGATATTTTATATGATTGTCTGTATTCGTACATACGATATCGATGCAACACGACTAGCGAGGTATTGTAGTTGGGTACGTCAGAACGGATCGGCACTACTGAATGGTCTCCGATTATTTCTATAACCATGATTTTGTACCGTATGAATTTTTTGTCAATTTGCCATTTATTTATGCATTCTGTAATTTACTGATATTATATTTTCGATTTTTCTTCAAAATTTTCAATCTTTATCTTAGAAAAATATACTTCTTATGAAAAGTGACTTTGGAATTAGTTCAGTGTACCCGTATAACCTTATTTTGTTCAACTAATTGTTATTTTGTATGATTGTCTGTGTATGTACCTACGTTGTTTGCGCGAGACGACAGGCGATATCTTGTAGTAGCGTACGACAGAACGGAGCGGAACTACTGGCTGGTTTGCGATAATGTTTCTATCCTGCATATTGTACAGTAAGAGCAATAGTTACTGCTGTGACGTTTTCACTTCTCCTAATAAATACAATATTTGAGATAAAAAATTGGGGGTTTGTATAAAATCGGAAATGTCACAACAGTAGGTCACAGAATGTAGAAATAAATAGTGAATATCGAAAGAATGCAGACGGTACAATATCAAGGATAATGAAATTAACGAAGATCATGCATCCGATCCGATCGACCATACGAAACTGCATGACCAGTCCAGGCGCGTCAATCCGGCAGCGTAGGTACATATAGAGGCAATCGTATAACATAACATTGAATTTATAAAACTATTGTTATAATCGTTCACTCTACTAATTCTATGGCACGAGTCCTAAAAAATTCAATTTTTAAAACAAAAAGTTTGAAGTTTTGAAAAAAAAAATGAGAAATATCATAACTGTTAATTACAGTATGTATCAGAAAATTGAAAACTCGGGAAAATGACAACGGAACATAATCAAGGTTAAGGAAATAAACGAGGGCCTTCCAGTATGCCGCGCCGATCAGGCTTTCGCAACTGCAAGACCACTCCACTTGTGTCGCGTTGGAAGCGAGGTACGTATACAGACAATTCTATAAAATAACAATGATTTTGAAAAATATTGTCATAAACGTTCACTCTACTAATTCTATGGTACTTGTTCTAAAAAATGCAATAATTTAAACAAAAGGTTGGAAGTTTTGAAAAAAATGGGAATTGTCACATCCGTAAATTACAGTATGTATAAATACATGGAAAACTGGGGAAAAATGACAACGGCGCAGAATTAAGTTTAATCAAATTAACGAGGACCTTCCAGTGTACCGCACCGATCTGCTATAAGCATTGCAAGACCACTACAGGCGTGTCGCTACAGAAGCGTAGCTACCCATACAGACAGTAATATAATATCAAATTAATTTTAACAAAATAATGTCATAAACGTATTCCCAAATAATTCAATAGACGCTTGTCCTAAAAAAATACAATTCCTGTAATTATAGAACAGATCTTTTAAATAAAGTCGACAATATCATATCAGTAAATAACAGTATGCACAGATAAATAGTAAACTGCTGACAAATGCATACGGTACAATGTCGAGGTTAATGAAATCAAAACAGACCATACAGTAGTGTCGCTCCTGTCTTCCCAACGCACCCACATGACCGCGGCAGTCGTAGCGCTCCGGCGCCGTAGTTACGTATAGGGATAATTATATATAATGTCAATGAACATAGGAGAATATTGTAATAAATGAAAACTCAACTAATTCCATGGATACTTTTCCTAAAAAATACAGTCTTTGAACTTAAAGACTGGAAGCTATGAAGCAAATCGAAAATATCGTAAAAGTAAATTGCAGTATGTGTTAATAAATGGATGGCTGGGATAAAATGCATACGGCACAAAGACATGGTTTTGAAATTAACGAGGAGCATACAGTAGTGTCGCTCATATCTGTTGAACGCAACTACAAAATAATTCCAGCCGTGGAGTATCGAAAGTGTAGGTACGTATACAGACAATCATATGAAATAAAAATAAGCCTAACAAAATAATGTCACCGTTATATCCTCATCTAATTCCAAAGACACTTTTACTAGGAAATACAATTTGATAAACGAGAAATTGATAATTTCGAGAAAATGGGAAATATCATAACAGTACCATACAGTATCAATAAATAAATGATCGACTAGAAGAAAGCGCATACTGTACAAAATCAAGGCTAAAGAAATAAACGTAGTCCATACAGTATTGACGCTCCGAAATACCGAACGCAACTATAGGACCACTCCAGCCGTCTCGTGCATGACACGTAGGTACGTACGCAGACAGTCATATGAAGTAACAATAAGATTAAGATTATATATTCATAAACGTACACTCAAATATTGCCATAAATACTTTTACAGGAACCGACAATTTTTAAAGTTACAGGTACGAGATTTCGTAAAAAAACGGAAATATCATAGCAGTTAGTTACTGAACGCAGAAATGAACAGGAAACTGCGGAAGAATGCATACGGTACAAAATCATTTTGGTTTTGGTACAAGCACTGTTGGTATGTATACAGACAATCATAAGACATCAAAACGCTTACCAAAACATCGGCAGAGACGTACACTCACCCAGTGCCAATGACACTATCACTAAGAAAGGCAATTATTTGAAATGAAGATTGAAAATTTAGAAGAAAGCTGATATCATCATACGAGAAACTTGAAGTGTGTGTAGACAAATAGGAAACTGCGAAAGAATGCATACGGTACAATAATACGGTTAATGATATTAACGAAATCCATCCTGTATGCCGCACCGATCATCCGAACGCAACTACAAGACAGCGCCTGTCGTGTATCGACGGATGCGCAGGTACTCACAGAGACAAACATATATTACCTCTATGAATATAACATTATGTTGTCATAAACGCTCGCTCACCTAATACCGAAGGCACTTCTACTGTGGTATACAACTTCTTAAACTAAAAATTGATTGTTATGTAAAAAATAGAAAATATCATATCAGCCAATTACAGTATGTATAAATAAATGGAAAGCTGGGAATAAATGAATCCGGTACAAAATCAAGTGTAAAGGAATTATCAAAGATCGTTCTCTAGTGTCGCTCCGATTTGCCGTACGCATCTACAAAACCTCGCCAGTAGTGTCGCTCTGGCAGCGTAGGTACGCATACAGACAATCATTTAATATGACAACAGATTTAACAAAATATTTCCTTAATGTTAGACTCCTTTAATTCCAAAGGCACTTTTACAAGAAAATACAATGTTTGAAATAAAAGATTGGAAATTAAAAAAAGAAATTAAAAATTACACTATGTAGAAATAAATAGAAAGCAGCGAAAGAACGCTACGGTAGGATACTAAGGTTATAGAAATTAGCAAGGACCATAGAGTAGTGTCGCTCCGATCCACCGAACTGAACAGCAAGACTACTCCAGCCGTGTCTCTCCGGGAGCGTACAATTGAAAATTTTGAAAAATCGATGATACCATAACAGTAAATTACTGCACGTGGAAATAAATAGAAAACTGCGAATGAATTCTTACGGTACAATATTAAGGATAAAGGGACTAGCAATGTCCAAAGAGTATCGTCGCTCCGCTCAACCGAATGCAACTGTAAGACCACTCCAGTCGTGACTCTCCGGAAGCATAGGTACGTATACAGACCATCGTTTAAAAAAAGAATAAGTTTAACAATATATTGACATAAACGTACACTCATCTAGTGCCAAAGACACTGATACTAAGAAACACAATCCGTTAAACTGAAAATTGAAAATTTTGAGAAACATTGAATATATTATATCAGTAAATTACAGTTAGTTAAAATACTAGTAAGACTGTAAAAGAGTCTCTACATTATAATATCCAGGTAATAGAAAATAACGATGACCATATAGTAGCATCGCTCCGATCTACCAAACACAACTACGAGGTCACTCCAGTCGTGCCGCATTGGAAGCGTAGGTATGTACACAGACACTGAAATAAAATAACAATATGTTTATCATAATATTATCATAAACGTAAACCCAACTAACTCAAAAAACAATATCATTAAGATATACAATTCTCAAACTGAATATTGACAATTTTGAAAACAAATCGACGATATCAAAGCAGTAAATTACAGTATGATTAAATAAATGTATGGCCGGGATTAAATGAATACCATACAAAATTAAGTTTAACGAAATTAACTAGGACACTCCAGTAGTCTCGCTTCGATCTGCCGAACGCAAATACAGGGCATTGCCATTAGTGTCGCCCCGGCAGCGTAGGTACGTATACAAACAATCATATTAAATACGAATAAGATCAACATAATAATATCATAAATGTAAACTCAACAAAATAAAAAGACGCTTTTACTATCAAACACAATATTTTCAACGAAAAATAGAAGGTATCGAAGTAAATCGAAAATTTCGTAAGAGCAAATAACAGAATATATAAATAAATACAGACTGAAAAAATGCATGCGGTATCTAAGCTAGGAAATTAACGAAGATCACACGGTACTGCTGCTTTGCTCTGCCGTACGCAACTACAAGACACCGCCAGTCGTGTTCCACTGGCACCGTAGGTTCGTATAGAGACAATCGTAAAATAACAACAAGTTCAACAGAATAGTGTCACAAACGAATACTCGACTAATTCCAAAGACACTATTAATGCGAAATACAATTTCTTAAGATTAAAATTGAAAATTATGAAACAGAATCGAAAATATCACAACAGTAAATTACAGTATGCATAAGTAAACGGACAACTAGGAAAAATGTATACGGTACAATATGAACGCAATAGTAATTTCCGACGACCATCAGGTAATGTCGTTCCCATCTACCGAACGCAACCACAAGATGACTCGAGTGATATCGTGCAGGAAGCGTAGGTACGTATACAGACCACCGTATAAAATAACAATATGTATAACAAAATATTGGCATAAATGTACACACAACAATTTCCAGATACACATTTACTGAGAAATACAATTATTCATATTAACAATTGGATATTTTGAAGAAAATCGGAAATATCATACAAGTAAATTGCAGATTGTAGAAATAAATAGAAAACTGCGTAAGAATTCGTACAGTATAATCTTATTGTTAAAGAGATTAACAATGACCATGCAATATGCCGCCCCGATCGACAGCACGTAACTGCAATACAACCCCAGCAATGCCGGTCTGGAAGCGAACGTGCTCATACAGCCAATCACATGAAGTATCAATAAGGGTAACGATATAATATCATAACGTAAACTCTATAAATTGCAAAGACACTTTCACTAAGCCATACAATTTCTTCAAATAAGAAATGAAAATTTTGAAAAAAATCGAAAATATTATAACTTTAAATTACAGTATGTGTAAATAAATGGGAGAATTGAGGGAAAAATGCATACGGTACAAAGCAGGGTTAAAGAAATTAATGTAGACCATACAGTACTATCCCTCCGATCTCCCGAACGCAACTACAAACCCCGGCCAGTCGTGTAGCTCCAACATGGTAGGTACTTATAGTGACAATCATATCAAATAACAATATTTTTAACAAGATAATGTCATAAATGCGTACGCTCAACTAATTCCAAAGACACTATTACCGAGAAATACAATTTCTTAAAATTAAAGTTGAAAATTATGAAAAGAAATTGAAAATATCACAACAGTTAATACAGTATGTATAAATAAACGGAAAACTGTGAAAAGATGCATGCGGTACAATATCAAGGCAATAGTAATTTCCGACGACCACCAAGTAGTGTCGTTCCCATCTACCGAACACAACCACAAGACGACTCCAGTGGTATCGTGCCTGCAGCGAAGGTGCAAATGGAGACAAACATATAATATAACATAATATTGACACAAACGTATGCTCAACTAATTCCAATGGCACTTTTCATGTACGATTCGATTTCTGAAATTAAAAACTTGAAATTTTGAAAAAAATCGAAAATATCATAACAGTACATTACAGTTCGTGTTCAGATAAAGATATGAGTCTCCATTTCAGTGACGGGCACCCCAACTTCATGTACGAATTAGATGATCGATAGCCAAACAATTCGAGAACGTTACCACTTTCAGTGAGGGACGAACGTCTATATCAATAGCCTGACGAATCCAGAGATTCGGTGAGACAAATCCGGTAAAGCTAGAGCAAATCCGCTGAACAGTATTGCCAATAGACACCTTAATTTACAGTATGAATAATAAAGTGAAGCGTCCGACTGTTTCTGAGTATTGCCAGTTGGTATAAAGTCATACATTTTAGAGATGGCCATACCTTCTAAGAGCATTAGCGCCATCATCGAGAGTATAAGTTCAAGTTCAGAGAAAGTTATGTGTAATCATTTCAGAGACGGGAGCCTTAATTTCATGTATGAGTTAGAAGATCGAGTGTCAAACCTTTCGAGACCGTTACCACATTTCATGATTGTCGAATGGCTCCGTCAATAGCTTCACTTTCCACGTGATTCCGAAAGTCAAACCGGGTAACCTGGGTGTAAATCCGCAGAAGGTTATTCTCAATAGGCACCTCAATTCGCTGTATGAATATTAAAGGAGACCGTCAAGCCGTAATGGAGAATTACCCATTGGTGTAGATTCCAACTTTTTACAGAAATCGTTGCCTTCGGAGAACCTAACCCGCCGTATCGAGAGTATAACTTCGTGTTCAGAGAATCACATTAGTTTACATTTTTCTGACGGCCACCTTCATTTCATGTATGAATAAGAAGAGCGATAGGCATACGGTTCCAGAACGGTATTACATTCTGTGCGATTCGCACAGCTAAGTCATTAGCTTCAGCTATCCTGGGATTCCGAAAATCAAATCTGGCTTTACCTTAGTGCATAGCGTCAAGCGGTTTGGGAGCGTTACCAATTGGTATATAGTCAACCGTTTTACCCAAGGCGATACCTCCGAGTATATCACGGGCTTCATCGGAAGTATAATTTCGTGTTCAGAGATAGGAATTAATATTCATTTCAGCGGCGGGCGCCGTAATTGCTTGAATGAATTAGAACATCGAGGCTCAAACCATTTGAGAACGTTACAACATTCTGTGCGCGATGAACGGCCATGTGAATAGTTTCACAAATCCTGAGATTCCGAAAGTCAAACCTGGTATTCCGAGAGACCATCCGCTGTACACTGTTGGCAATGGACACCTTAGTTCACGTTTGAATAGTAAAGTAGAGGGTCAAATCCTCTCAAGAGAGGATTGCCATTTAGTACAAACTCAAACACTTTACCGACGGTCTTACCTTCGGAGAAGCTATCCCATCGTAACGAGAGTATAACTTGGTGTTCACGGGACGAAATTAATAAACATTTTAGTGACGTGGTCTAAGGTTTATAATGAATAAGTGGAACGGGGATCACACCATTCGATAAAGATACCACCTTCACTGAGACAAGAAGGGCTAAGTCAATAGCTTCATACATCCTGCGATTGCAGAGGCAAGGGAAATATTTCGGAAGTAAATGCGCTGCACAGTATTCGAAATATATATACCTTAATTCGCGGATTGTATATTAAAATAGAGCGTCGCGCCGTGAGAGAACGTTAACAATTGATATATCGTCAAACAATATTTCCGAAAGACTTACGGGCTGATATGCTGATCCGCCGTATGAAACGTAGAACGTAGTGTTTAGAGAAACGCATTAGTACTCAATTTAGCGTCAGCACCTTCCTTCATGTATGATTAAGGAGATCAAAAGTTATATCGTTCGACATCGTTACCATCTTCATAGAGAGTCGCATAGCTAAGGCAATAGATTCACCTACCCTGCCATTCCAAGAGTCAAACAAGTCATTATTGGAGCAAGTCAGCAGAATTATAAAGGCAAATGACACCGTAATTCACGGTGTGAGTATTACAGTACAGAGTCAAACTGATACAGACCATTATCAATTGGTATAGAGTCACTCTTCTTACCAAAGGCCTTGCCTTCGGAGAGTATAACTAGCTGCATCGAGATAATTATTTCGAGTCCAAGGAAACAAATTAGTATTCATTTTCGTGGCGTACACCATAATCCGTGTACCAATTAGACGAGCGAGCGTCAAACCGTTCCACAACGTTACCACCTTCTTCGAGAACCGAATATCTAGATCAATAGCTACAACTATCCTGTGATTCCGAAGATCAAAGAAGGTATTCCGGGAGTCAATCCGCTTTACACTACTGACAACGGACACCTTAATTCATGGTATGAATATTAAGATAGAGCGCCAGACCATTGTAGAACTTTACCAATTGATATAATGTCAAACTTTTTACAGAGAACCTTACCTACCGTGAACCAAACCCGCCGTATCGAGAGTATAATTTTGTGTTCAGAGAAACACCAATACTATACATTTTAGCAACGGGCACCATAATTTCATGTATGGATTAAAGGATCGGGAGGCAAACGGTTCGAGGACGATACCACGTACCGTGCGACTCGAATGGCTGAGACATTATCCACACATTTTTTTGAGATTCCGAGAGTTAAACAAGGTATTCCTGTCGAAAATCCGCTGCAACTTATTGGCAACTGACATCTTAATTCGCCGTATGAATAATAATGTGGAAAGTCAAACCGGCAGAGAACATTAACAATCAGCATAATGTCATTCCTGTTACCGAATACCATGCCTTCCGAGATCCTACCTCGCTGAAGCTAGTGTCCTGCTTAATGTTCCCGGAAACAAATCAGAAGGCATTTTATCGAACGAACACCATATGCTTTTGAATAATTATCATTATCGAGAGTCAAAGCGTTCGAGAGCGTTAACCACCTTCACTGACAGACGACCGGCTACGACATAGCTTCACCTTCCCTGCGATTCTGAGAGGCAAACCATGTATTCCGGGAGTAAATACGCTAAACAGTCTTGGTTATAGACACCTTAGTTTACGCTATGAATAATAAAGCAGACCGTCATACCGTTGTAGAGGGTTACATATTGCTATAAATTCAAACCGCATCCCGAAGGCCTCGGGAATCAAACCGATGGAGAACGTTACCTCCTTCATTAACAGTCGGACGGCTAAGTTAACAGCGTCAACTACCCTGTGATTCCGAAAGCTAAGCCAGATATTCCGGGAGCGAATGCGCTGAGCAGTATTGGCGACATTATCTCTAATTCACACAGTAAATGTTAATGTAGAGTGTCAAACTGTTGTGGGCGTTACCAATTGGTATAAAGCTAAACGTTTCTACTGAATGCATTAACCTCCGAAGACCTAACCCGTTCGAGAACGTTTCCGCCTTCTGAGAGATACGGGCAGCTATGTTAATCTCTTCACCTATCCCGAGATTCCGAGGTTCAACCAGGGAAATCCGAGTTTAAGTTCGCTGCCGGAATTGCCAGTGGACATCATAATTCACGGTTTCAATAAAAAAGTAGAGCGTCAAACCGTTTGAGAGCTTTTCCAATGGTATAAAGTCAAACTCTTCAACTATGGCCTTACCTTCGGAGATGCAAACTCTCCGTTTCGAGAATATGACACCGTGTCTAGAGGTACGAACTAGTATACGTTTTCAAATGAGCACCTTAATTTCATGCATGACTGTGAAGGTCGAGTGTCAAACCGTTCGAGAACGTTACCACCTTCTATGACAGACGAACGGTTAAGTAAGTGGCTTCACATATCCTGTGATTCCGAGAGTATGACCAGGTAATCCGAAAGTAAATCCGCTGAAGAGTATTGGTAATAGGTACCTTCATTCTCGGGATGAGTATTAAGGAAGGCCGTGGAGATATTGCATAACATTCCATATTCGTGTAGGGTTAAATTGTATCGTTACAAATTGCTATAAAGACTAACTTATTGCCGAAGACTTTACCCACAAATAAACTAACCCGCTGTATTGAGAGTGTAACATCGTGTTCAGTGGGGCCAATTAGTATTGGTTTTAGTTCCAAGCACAATAATTTCAAGTATGAATTAGAAGATCGAGTGTCAAACCGCTCGAGAATGTTGCCGCCTTCTGCGGGGGACGAACCGCTCAACCAATATCTTCGCTGTACACTACTGGTAATGGACACATGAATTCTCGGTATGAATATTAAACCTGTTGAGAAGGCTACTAAATGGAATAACGTACTACTCTCCAATAGAGGCCTTACCGTCCGAGAAAATAAGTATCGATTATCGACGGTATAACTTCGGGGTCGTAGAATCCAATTAGTAAACATTTTAGTGGCGGGCTCACTAGTTTAATCTATGAAATAGAAGATCGAGTGTCAAACCGTTCGTGAACGTTACCAGCTTCTTCGAGAGTGGAACGGCTGCTTCAGTAGCTTCACCCATATTCGTGATTCCGAGAGTCAAGCCTGGAATTCCCGGAGGAATTCGGCTGAACGGCATTTGCAATGGTCACCGTAATTCACGGATTGAATAATAAAGTAGACAGTTAATTCGTTTGCGAATGTTGTCAATATGAATAAAGTCAAACGTTTTACTGAATACCTTACCGTCCGAAAGCCTAGCACATTATATCGAGCGTAAAACATCGTGTTCAGAGGAACAGATTACTATACATGACGGGATCCTGATTTTTTGTATGAATTTGAAGATCGATAGTCAAACCGTTCGAGAACGTTACCACCCTGTTTGAGATTCGAACTTATAAGACAGTACCTGCACCTATCCTGTGATATCGAGAGTCAAACCAGATAATCCGACGGCAATTTAATGAATCACCTTAAATTCATGTATGAATTAGAAGATGAGTGTAAAATCGATCGAGATCGTTGCCTCCTTCCGTGAGAGACGAACAGCTAAGTCAATAGTTTCGCGTATCCTGCGATTCCTATTGTCAAACCAGGTATTCCTGGAGTAAATCCGCTGTACAATATTGGCTATATGTACCTCAATTTGCGGTTTGAAAATTAAAGCAGGAGGTTCAACCGTTGTAGAACATTACTTATTCGCATAGGGTTAACTTCTTACAGAATGCCTTATCCTCGCAAAAACTGAACTGCTGTATCGAGAGGATAACACCGTGTTCAGAGGTACGAACTGGCATATACTTTAGTGACGAGAACATTAATATCATTCGTGAATTGTATGATAGCGCGTCTAAACGCTCCAGAGCTTTACCACCTTCTGTGAGAGACAACGGCTAAATCAGTAGCTTCATCCATCCTGGGATTAGGAGAGTCAATCCAGAATTTTGGGTGCAAGTCCGCTGAAGTGTTATGACAATAGGCACGTCAATTCACGGTTTGTATATTACAGTAGAAGGTCAAACCGTTTGAGAGTGTTACCAATTGGTAAAATATAAAAACGCTTTACCGAAGGTAGTACCTCCGCGAATATCACCTGCCTCATAGAAAAGGCGGGCACTTTAATTTCATGTATAAATTAGATGATCGACGTTCAAACTATTCGAAATCGTTACCACCTTTGTTGCGACTCGAACGGCTGAGTCAATAGCTTCTCCTATCGTGTGATTCGAAAGTCAAAGGAAGAATTTCGGGAGTAAATCCGCTGTAGCGTATTGGCACCGTACACCCTATTTCACGGTAGATGTATTAATGTCCAGAGTCAAAGCTTTGCAGGAGGTTATGTATTCATATTGTCTCAGACATTATATGAAGGCCTTGCATTCTGAGAAGCGAACTCGCTGTATCAACAGTATATCTTCAAGTTCAGTGGTCAAATTAGTATACATTTAGTGACGGGCACCTCCAGTTCATGTCACTTCTGTCAGATTCGAACGGACTATGTCAGAGCTTCACCTATCCAGTGATTCGGAGGATCAAGCCAGGTA
>NW_027470382.1:0-38896 GCF_051020765.1 Lasioglossum baleicum
AAGCTACGGAATAATAGCATCCAATGATACGAGGCATACCTAACCTCAAAGTTTGAATATAAATAAATATAGAATCAGGAATATTTAACAAGATGTGCCACGCCGAATTTCTGTTATTCTAGATATAAATTTTTATAATAGTCCGAAATTAATTCGAAATTATGGAATTATATCGCGCAATGATAGGAGACATACCTAACCTCAATGGGAGAATGTAAATAAATCTAGAATCAGAAATATTTAACATCATGTTCTTCACAGAATTTTTGACAAATCTAGTTATAACTTTTTGTCACAGACAGAAATTAGTACGAAGTTAAAGAATTATGGTATCCAATGGTGCGAGACATAGTTAACATCAATGTAAGAATCTAAATAAAACTAGAATCAGAAATATTTAATAACACGTTCATCACACAATTACCGATTATTCTATATATATATTTTTATCATCGTCAGAAATTATAACGAAGTTAAGGAATTATAGCATCCAATGATACGAGACATACCTAGCCTCAAAGTCTGAATCTAAATAAAATTAGAGTCGGAAATATTTAACAACATGTTCTTCAGAGAATTTCCGTTTATTCGAGTAATAAATCTTTATTATCGTCGCAAATTAATACGAGGATATGAAATTATAGCATCCTATGATACGAGACATACCTAACCTTAAAGTATGAATATAAATAAAACTAGAATCAGAAATACTTAGAAACATGTTCTACACAGAATTTCCGATTATTCTAGCTATTACTTTTTGTCATAGACTGAAATTAATACGAAGTTTAGGAATTTTAGTATCCAGTGATACGAGACATACCTAACCACCAGGTATGAATCTAAATAAATCTAGGATCAGTAATATTAAGCAACTTGTCCTTCACAGAATTTCCGATTATTCTAGTTATAAATTTTTGTCATAGACAGAAATTAATACGCAGTTAAGGAATTAAAGCATCCAATGATACGAGAAATACCTGACTACAAAGTAAGAATCTAAATAAACTAGAATCACAAATATTTAAAAACATGTTCTTCACGGAATATCCGATTATTATAGATATAAATTTTTGTCATAGACAGATGGTAATACGAAGTTAAGGAATCACAGTATCCAATGATACGAGACATACCTAACCTCAAAGTAAGAATCTAAATATATCTAGAACCAGGAATATTTAACTACATGTTCTTCTTCGAATTTCCGATTATTATAGATTTAAATTTTTAGCATCGTCATATTTTAATACGAAGTTACGGAATTATAGTATCCAATGATACGAGACACTCCTAACCTCAAATTAAGAATCTAAATAAAACTTGAGTCAGGAATATGTAACAACATGTTTTTCACAGAATTTCTGATTATTCGAGTAATATATTTTTGTCATAGTCAGAAATTAACAAGAAGATAAAGAATAATAGCATCCAATGATACGAGGCATACCTAACCTCAAAGCAAGAATATAAATAAATCTAGAATCAGAAATATTTAACAATGTGTTCATCACTGAATTTCCAATCATTCTAGATATAAATTTTTATCATCATGAGAAATTAATACGAAGTTAAGGAATTATAGCAACCAATGACACCAGACATACTTGACCTCAGAGCAAGAATCAAATAAAACTAGAATCAGAAATGTTTAACAACATGTTCATCACAGAATTTCAGATTATTCAAGCTATAAGTTTTTGTTATAGACAGGAACTAATGCGACGTTAAGGAACTATAGTATCCAATGATACGAGACATACCTAACCTCAAAGTATGAATCTAAATAAATCTAGAATCAGGAATATTTAGCAACATGGACCTCACAGAATTCCTGATTATTCTGGTCCTAAATTTTTGTCACAGGCAGAAATTAATACGAAGTTATAGAATTATAGTATCCAATGATACGATGCAAACCTAACCTCAAAGTAAGAATCGAAATAAAACTGGGATTCGAAATATTTAACAACATGTTGTTCACAGAATTTCCAATTATTCAAGTTATTATATTTTATCATAGTCAGAAATAAATACGAAGTTAAGAAACTATAGCATCCATCGATACGAGACATACTTAACCTCAAAGGATGAATCTAAATAAAACTAGAATCAGAAATATTTAACAACATTTTCTTCACAAAATTTACCATTATTATTGTTACAAATTTTTGTCATCGTCAGAAAGTAACACGAAGTTAAGGAATTATAGCATCCAAGGATACGTGACACACCTAAGCCCAAGGTATGAATCTAAACAAATCTAGGATCAGGAATATTTAACAACATGTTCTTCACAGAATTCCTGATTATTTTAGCCATAAATTTCGGTCGAAGACAGAAATTAATACGTTGCTAGAGAAATATAGTATCCAATCATACAATCCATACCTAACCTCAAGGTAAGAGTCTAAATGATTCTAGCATCAGAAATATTCAACAACATGTCCATCACAGAATTTCCGATTACTCTATACTTAAATTTTTATCATCGTCAGAAATTAGTACAAAGTTAAGGAATAATAGCATCCAATGATACGAGGCATACTTGACCTCAATATAAGATTCTAAATAAAACTTGAATCAGGAATATATAACATGTTCTTCACAGAATTTCTGAGTATTCTAGTTATAAATTGTGGTCATAGACAGAAATTAATGCGAAGTTAAGGAATAATAGTATCCAATGTTACGAGGAATACCTAACCCAAAGTAAAAATCCAAATAAATCTAGAATCACGAATATTTAACAACATGTTCTCCACAGAATTTCCGTTTATTCTAGTAATAAATCTTTATTATAGTCACAAATTAATACGAAGATAAGAAATTATAGCATCCAATGACACGAGACATACCTAACCTCAAAGTAAGAATCTAAATCAAATTAGAATCTGAAATATTTAACAACATGTTCTTCACAGAAATTCCGATTATACTAGATATAAATTTTTGTCATAGACAGAAGTTAATACGAAGCTAAGGAATTATAGCATCCAATGACACGAGACATACCTAACCGCAAAGAATGAATATAAATAAAACTAGAATCGGAACTTTTTAACAACATGTTCTTCACAGAATATACTCTTATTCTAGATATAAATTTTTGTCATCGTCAGAAATTAATACGAAGTTAAGAAACTATAGCATCCATCGACACGAGACATACTTAACCTCAAAGGATGAATCTAAATAAAACTAGAATCAGAAATATTTAACAACATTTTCTTAACAAAATTTACCATTATTATTGTTACAAATTTTTGTCATCGTCAGAAAGTAACACGAAGTTAAGGAATTATAGCATCCAAGGATACGTGACACACTAAGCCCAAGGTATGAATCTAAACAAATCTAGGATCAGGAATATTTAACAACATGTTCTTCACAGAATTCCTGATTATTTTAGTCATAAATTTCGGTCGAAGACAGAAATTAATACGTTGCTAGAGAAATATAGTATCCAATCATACAATCCATACCTAACCTCAAGGTAAGAGTCTAAATGATTCTAGCATCAGAAATATTCAACAACATGTCCATCACAGAATTTCCGATTATTCTGGTTATAAATTTTTATCATCGTCACAAAATAATACGATGTTAAGGAATTATAGCATCCAATGATAAGAGGAATACTTAACCACAAAGTATGAATCTAAATAAACCTAGAATCAGGAATATTTAACAACATGTTCCACACAGGATATCTGATAATTCTAGATATAAATTTCTTTCATAGACAGAAATTAATACGACGTTAAGGAATTATAGCATCCAATGATACGAGACATACCTAACCTCAAAGCAAGAATCAAAATAAATCTAGAAGCAGGAATTTTAAACAACATGTTCATCACAGAATTTACGGTTATTCTAGATGTAAATTTTAATCATCATCAGTAATTGATATGAAGTAAAGGAATAATAGCATCCAATGATACGAGGCATACCTAACCTCAAAGTAGGAATCTGAATAAATCAATAATGAGAATATTTAATAACATGTGCATCATAGAATTTCCGATTATTCTAGTTATAAATTTGTTTCATAGACAGTAATTAATACGAAGTTAAGGATTTATGGTATCCAATGATACGAGGCATACCGAACATCAAAGTAAGAATATAAATAAATCTAGAATCAAAAATATTTAAAAACATGTTCATCACACAATCTACGATTATTCTAGATATAAATTTTTATCATCGTCAGTAATTAATGTGACGTTATGGAATAATAGCATCCAATGATACGCGGCATACCTAACCTCAAAGTATGAACCTAAATAAATCTAGAATCAGGAATATTTAGCAACATGGTCCTCACAGAATTCCTGATTATTCTGGTCAAAATTTTTGTCGTAGACAGAAATTAATATGATGTTAAGGTATTATAGTATCCAATGATACGAGACATACCTATCCTGAAAGTAAGAATCTAAATAAATCTAGAATGAGAAATATTTAACAACATGTCCATCACAGAATTTCCGATTATTCCATTTATAAATTTTTATCATCGTCAGAAATTAATACGAAGTTAAGAAATTATAGTATCCAATGATACGAGACATACTTAACCTCAAAGTATGATTCTAAATAAATCTAGAATCAGGAATATTTAACAACATGCTCCACACAGAATTTCTGATTATTCTAGTTATAAATTTTTATCATCGTCAGAAATTGATACGAAGTTAAGGAATTATAGTATCCAATGATACGAGGCATACCTATCCTCAAGTAAGAATCTAAATAAAAATAGAATCAGATATATTTAACAACATCTTCATCACACAACTACTGATTATTCTAGATATATATTTTTATCATTGTCAGAAATTAATACGAAGTTAAGGAATTATAGTATCCAATGATACGAGATATAGCTAACCTCAAAGTAGGAATCTGAGTAAATCTAGAATGAGAAATATTTAATAACATGTCCATCACAGATTTTCCGATTGTTCTATATATAAACATTCATCATCGTCACATATTAATGCGAAGTTAAGGAACTATAGCATCCAATGATAAGAGGCATTCTTAACCTCAAAGTTAGAACCGAAATGAAACTTGAACCAGAAATATCTAACAACATGTTCTACACGGAATTTCCGATTATTCTAGTTATAACTTTTTGTCATAGACAGAAATTAATACGATGTTAAGGAGTTATAGTATACAATGATGCGAGACATACCTACCCTCAAAGTAAGAATCTAAATAAATTTTGAATCAGAAATATTTAAAAACATGTTCATCACAGAATTTCCGATTATTCTATATACAAATATTTATCATCGTCACAAATTAATACCAAGTTAAGGAATTATAGTATCCAATGATACGAGACATACCTAACCTCAAAGTATGAATCTAAATAAATCTAGAATCAGGAATATTTAGCAACATGGACCTCACAGAATTCCTGATTATTCTGGTCCTAAATTTTTGTCACAGGCAGAAATTAATACGAAGTTATAGAATTATAGTATCCAATGATACGATGCAAACCTAACCTCAAAGTAAGAATCGAAATAAAACTGGGATTCGAAATATTTAACAACATGTTGTTCACAGAATTTCCAATTATTCAAGTTATTATATTTTATCATAGTCAGAAATAAATACGAAGTTAAGGAATTATAGTATCCAATGACACGAGACATACCTAACCACAAAGTAAGAATCTAAATAAATCTAGAATCAGGAATATTTAACAACATGTTCATTACAGAATTTCCGATTACTTTAGATATAAATTTGTATCATCGTCACAAATTAGTTTGAAGTTTAGGAATAACAGGATCCAATGATGCGAGACATACCTAACCTCAAATTAATAATTCAAATAAATGTAGAATCAGAAATATTTAACATGTCCTTCACAGAATTTCGATTATTCTAGTTATAAATTTTTATGATCGTCAGAAATTAATACGAAGTTAGGGAATTATAGCATCGAAGAATCGAGACATACCTAACCTCAAAGTATGAATCTAAATAAATATGGAACCAGAAATATTTATCAACATGTTCTTCACAGAATTTCCGATTATTCTAGTAATAAATTGTTACTATCGTCACAAATTAATACAAAGATAAGGAATTATAGCGTCCAATGAAACGAGATATACCTAACCTCAAGGTATAAATCTAAAAAAAACCAGAATCAGAAATATTTATCAACAAGTTCATCACAGAATTTCCTATTATTGTAGGTATAAATGTTAATCATCGACAGAAATTAATACGAAGATAAGGAATTAGAGCATACAATGATACGAGACATACCTAACCTCAAGTAAGAATTTAAATAAAACTTGAATCAGAAGTATTTAACACCATGCTCTTCACAGAATTTTAGAATAATCTAGATATAAATTTTTATCATCGTCGGAAATTAATTCGCAGTTATGGAATTGTAGTGTCCAATGATACGAGGCATACCTAACCACAAAGTATGAATCCAAATAAAACTAGAATCAGAAATATTTAGCAACATGTTCATCACAGGCTTTCCGATTATTCTAGTTATAAATATTTATCATCGTCAGAAATTAATACGAAGTTGAGGGATGATAGCATACTATGATAGGAGACATAGCTCACCTCAATATACGAATCTTAATAAATCAAGAATCAGGAGTATTTAACAACATGGTCCTCACAGAATTCCTGATTATTCTAGTTATAATTTTTTGTCATAGACAGAAATAAATACGATGTTAAGGAACTATAGTGTCCCATGATACGAGACATACCTAACCTCATCGAAGGAATATAAATAAATCTAGAATCAGGAATATTTAGCAACATGGTCCTCACAGAATTCCTGATTATTCTGGTTATAAATTTTAGTCACAGAAGAAATTAATACGAAGTTAGGGAATTATAGTATCCAATATTACGAGACATACCTAACCTCAAAGTGTGAATCAAAATAAATCTAGAATCAGGAATATTTAGCAACATAGTCCTCACAGAATTCCTATTATTCTAGTTATAAATTTTTGTCATAGACAGAAATTTATACGGAGGAATGGAATTATAGTATCCAATTGATACGTGATATAGCTAACCTCAAAGTAAGAATATGAATAAATCTAGAATCAGCAATATTTAACAACATGGTCCACACAGAACTCCGATTATTCCAGATATAAATTTTTATCATGGTTAGTAATTAATGTGACGTTATGGAATAATAGCATCCAATGATACGAGACATAGTTAACCTCAAAGTATGAATCTAAACAAATCTAGATTCAGGAATATATAACAACATGTTCTGCACAGAATTTCTGCATATTCTAGATATAAATTTGTTTCATAGACAGATATTAATACGACGGAATGGAATTATAGTATCCAATTGATACGAGATATAGCTAACCTCAAAGTAAGAATCTGAATAAATCTAGAATCAGCAATATTTAACAACATGTTCTTCACACAATTTTCGATTATTCTGGATATACATTTTTATTATCGTCGCAACTTAATTCGAAGTTAAGGAATAATAGCATCCAATGATACGAGACATACCTAACCTCAAAGTATGAATCTAAATCAATCTACAATCAGGAATATTTAGCAATATTGTCCTCGCAGAATTCCTGATTATTCTAGTTATATCTTTTTGTCACAGACAGATATCACTACGAAGTTAAGGAATTATAGTATCCAATGATACGAGATATACCTAACCTCAAAGTGTGAATCTAAATAAATCTAGAATCAGGAATATTTAACAACATGTCCTTCACAGAATTTCCGATTATTCTAGTTATGATTTTTTATCAACGTCAGAAATTAATACCAAGTGAAGGAATTATAGTATCGAATGGTACGAGACATACCTAATCTCAAGGCAAGAGTCTAAATCAATCTAGATTCAGAAATATTTAAGAACATGTTCAAACAGAATTTCCGATTATACAGGATATAAATTTTTATCATCGCCGGAAATTAATTCGAAGTTAAGGAATTATAATATCCAATGATACGAGATATACCTATACAGAAAGTAAGAATCTAAATAGATCTAGAATCAGAAATATTTAAAAACATGTTCATCACAGAATTTCGATTATTCAAGACATAAATTTCTTTCAAAGACTGAAATTAATACGAAGTAAAGGAAATATGGTATCCAATGATGCGGGATATACCTAACCTCGAAGTATGAATCTAAATCAATCTATAATCTGGAATATTTAACAACATGGTCCTCACAGAAACTCCCGATTATTCTAGATATAAATTTTTATCATCGTTAGTAATTAAGGTGACGTTTATGTGATAATAGCATCCAATGATACGAGACATAGTTAACCTCAAAGTATGAACTTAAATAAATCTAGAATCAGGAATATTTAACAACATGTTCTTCACAGAATTTTTGACAAATCTAGTTATAACTTTTTGTCACAGACAGAAATTAGTACGAAGTTAAAGAATTATGGTATCCAATGGTGCGAGACATAGTTAACATCAATGTAAGAATCTAAATAAAACTAGAATCAGAAATATTGAATAACATGTTCATCACACAATTACCGATTATTCTATATATATATTTTTATCATCGTCAGAAATTATTACGAAGTTAAGGAATTATAGTATATAATGATACGAGATATAGTTAACCTCAAAGTAGGAATCTAAATAAATATAGAATTAAAAACATTTAACAACATGTTCTTCGCAGAATTTCCGATCATTCCAGATATATTTTTATCATGGTCAGAATTAATGCGAAGTTAAGGAATAATTAGCATCCAATGATACGAGCATACTTAACCTCAAAGTATGAATCTAAATAAATCTAGAATCAGGAATAACAACCAACATGTTCTTCACAGAATTTCTGATTATTCTGGTTATAAATTTTTGTCATAGACAGAAATTAATACGAAGATAGGGAATTATAGTATCCAATGATACGAGACATACCTAATCACAAGGTATGAATCAAAATAAATCTATTATCAGAAATATTTAAAAACATGTTCATAAGGCAATTTACGATTATTATACATATAAATTTGTTTCATAGACAGACATTAATTCGAAGTTAAGGAATAATAGCATCCAATGATACGAGACATACCTATCCTCAATGTATGAATCTAAGTAAATCTAGAATCAGGAATATTTAGCAACATGTTCTACACAGAATTTCCGATTATTCTAGTTATTACTTTTTGTCATAAACTGAAATTAATACGATGTTAAGGAATTATAGTATCCCATGATACGAGACATACCTAACCACGAAGTAAGAATCTAAATAAATCTTGAATGCGAAATATTTAACAGAATGACTATCACAGAATTTGCGATTATTCAAGATATAAATTTTTATCAACGTCTGTAGTTAATGTGACGTTATGGAATAATAGCATCCAATGATACGAGGCCTTCTTAACCTCAATGTATGAATCTAAGTAAATCTAGAATCAGGAATATTTAGCAACATGTTCTACACAGAATTTCCGATTATTCTAGTTATTACTTTTTGTCATAGACTGAAATTAATACGATGTTTAGGAATTATAGTATCCAATGATACGAGACATACCTAACCTCGAAGTAAAAATCTAAATAAACCTAGAATGCGAAATATTTAATAAAATGACTATCACAGAATTTACGATTATTCAAGACATAAATTTTTATCATCGTCAGTAATTAATGTGACGTTATGGAATAATAGCATCCAATGATACGAGGCCTTCTTAACCTCAAAATAAGAATCTAAATGAAACTTGAATGAGAAATATTTAGCAACATGTTCTACACCGAATTTCCGATTATTCTACATATAAATATTTATCATCGTCACAAATTAACACGAAGTTAAAGAATTATGGTATCCAATGATACGAGGCATACCTAAACTCAAAGTAAGACTCTAAACATATCTAGAATCAGGAATATTTAGCAACATGGTCCTCACAGAATTACTGATTATTCTAGTTATAATCTTTTGTCATAGGCAGAAATTAATATGTAATTAAGGATTATAGTATACAATGATACGAGACATACCTAACCTCAAAGAAGGAATCTAAATAAATCTAGAATGAGAAATATTTAACAACCTGTCCATCACAGAATTTCCGATTATTCTATATATACATTTTTATAATCGTCACAACTTAATTCGAAGTTAAGGAATAATAGCATCCAATGATACCAGACATACCTAACCTCAGAGCAAGAATCTAAATAAACCTAGATTCAGGAATTTTTAACAACATGTCCTTCACAGAATTTCTGATCGTTCTCGGATTTAAATTTTTGTCATACACAGAAATTAATGCGAAGTTGAGGAATTATAGTATCCAATGATACGAGACATACCTAACCTCAAAGTATGAATCTATATAAATCTAGAATCAGGAATATTTAGCAACATAGACCTCACAGAATTCCTATTATTCTAGTTATAAATTTTTGTCATAGACAGAAATTATTACGAAGTTAAGGAATCATAGCATCCAATGACACGAGATATACCTAACCACAAAGTATGAATCTATATAATACTAGAATCAGGAATATTTAGGAACATGGTCCTCAAAGAATTCCAGATTATTGTAGTTATAATTTTTTGTCATAGGCAGAAATTAATACGAAGTTGAGTAATTATATCATCCAGTAATACGAGAGATACCTAACTTCAATGTATCGAAACTAAATAAATGTAGAATCAGAAATAATTAACAACACGTTCTTCACAGAATTTCTGATAAATCGTGTGATAAATTTTTGGCATAGACAGTAATTCATACGAAGTAAAGGATTTATAGTATCCAATGATACGAAATATACCTAACCTCAAAGTATGAATCTATATAATTCAGAATCAGGAATATTTAGCAACATCGTCCACACAGAATTCCTGATAATTCTAGTTCTCAGTTTTTATCATCGTCGGAAGTTAATACGAAGCAACGGAATAATAGCATCCAATGAATCGAGACATACCGAAACTCAAAGTATGAATCTAAATAAATCTAGATTCATAAATATTTAACATCATGGCCATCACAGAATTACCGGTTATTGAAGTCATAAATTTTTATCTTCTTCAGAAGTTAATACGAAATTAAGGAGTAATAGCATCGAATGATACGAGGCGTACCTAACCTCAAAGTAAGAATCCAAATTAATCTTGATTCAGAAATGTTTAATAACATGTTCATCACAGAATTTCCGATTATTCTAGATATAAATTTCTTTCAAAGACAGAAATTAATACGAAGTGAAGGAATTATGGTATCCAATGATACGGGATATACCTAACCTCAAAGTATAAATCTAAATCTATCTACAATCAGGAATATTTAGCAATATTGTCCTCACAGAATTCCTGATTATTCTAGTTATATCTTTTTGTCACAGACAGAAATGAATACGAAGTTAAGTAATTATAGCATCCAGTAATACGAGAGATACCTAACCTCAAAGTATGAATCTAAATAAATCTAGAATCAGAAATGTTTAAAAACACGTTCATCACACAATTACCGATTATGCTAGATATAAATTTTTGTCACCGTCACAAATTAATAAGAAGTTAAGGTACTATAGTATCCAATGATACGAGATATAGCTAACCTCAAATTAGGAATCTGAATAAATCTAGAATCAGAAATATTTAAAAACATGTTCATCACACAATCTACGATTACTCTAGATATATATTTTTATCATCGTCAGTAATTAATGTGACGTTATGGAATTATAGTATCAAATGATACGAGATATAGCTAACCTCAAAGTATGAATCTAAATAAATCTAGAATAAGGAATATTTAACAAAATGTTCTTCACAGAATTTTTGACTAATTTAGTTAAAACTTTTTGTCACAGACAGAAATGAATACGATGTTAAGGAATTATAGCATCCAATGATACGAGACATACCTAACCTCAAAGTATGAATCTAAATAAATCTAGAATAACGAGATTTAGCAACATGTCCTCACAGAATCTGATTATTATAGTTATACATTTTTATCATCGTCAGTAATTAATGTGACGTTACGAAATAATAGCATCCAATGATACGAGGCATACATAACCTCAAGGAAAGAATCTAAATAAAATTGGAATCGGAAATATTTAACAACATATTCGTCACCGAATTTCCGATTATTCTATATATTAATTTTTATCATCGTCACAAATTAATACGAAGTATAGGAATTATAGCATCCAACGATACGAGACATACCTATCCTCAGAGTAAGAATTTAAATAAAATTAGAATCGGAAATATTTATCAACATGTTCTTCACAGAATTTCCGATTATTCCAGTTATATATTGTTGTCACAGACAGAGATTAATACGAAGTTAAGGGATTATAGTATCCAATGATACGAGACATACATAACCTCAAGGAAAGAATCTAAATAAGTCTAGAATGAGGAATATTCATCAACATGTCCATCACAGAATTTCCGATTGTTCTATATATACATTTTTATTATCGTCGCAACTTAATTCGAAGTTAAGGAATAATAGCATCCAATGATACGAGACATACCTAACCTCAAATTATGAAACTAAATCAACCTATAATCAGGAATATTTAGCAATATTGTCCTCACAGAATTCTTGATTATTCTAATTATATCTTTTTTTCATGGAGAGAAGTTAATACGAAGTAAGAAATTATTGTATCTAATGATACGAGACATACCTAACCTCAAAGTATGAATCTATATAAATCTAGAATCAGGAATATTTAGCAACATAGTCCTCACAGAATTCCTATTATTCTAGTTATAAATTTTTGTCATAGACAGAAATTATTACGAAGTTAAGGAATCATAGCATCCAATGACACGTGATATACCTAAACTCGAAGTATGAATCTAAATCAATCTTTAATCGGGAATATTTTGCAATATTGTCCTCAAAGAATTCCAGATTATTCTAGTTATAATTTTTTGTCATAGGCAGAAATTAATACGAAGTTGAGTAATTATATCATCCAGTAATACGAGAGGTACCTAACTTCAATGTATGAAACTAAATAAATGTAGAATCAGAAATATTTAACAACACGTTCTTCACAGAATTTCTGATAAATCTTGTGATAAATTTTTGGCATAGACAGTAATTCATACGAAGTAAAGGATTTATAGTATCCAATGATACGAAATATACCTAACCTCAAAGTATGAATCTATATAATTCCAGAATCAGGAATATTTAGCAACATGGTCCACACAGAATTCCTGATAATTCTAGTTGGCAATTTTTATCATCGTCGGAAGTTAATACGAAGCAACGGAATAATAGCATCCAATGAATCGAGACATACCTAAACTCAAAGTATGAATCTAAATAAATCTAGATTCATAAATATTTAACATCATGGCCATCACAGAATTACCGATTATTGAAGTCATAAATTTTTATCTTCTTCAGAAGTTAACACGAAGTTAAGGAATAATAGCATCGAATGATACGAGGCGTACCTAACCTCAAAGTAAGAATCTCAATAAATCTAGAATCAGCAATATTTAACAACATGTTCTTCACACAATTTCGATTATTCTGCATATAAATATTTACCATCGTCACAAATTAATACGAAGTAAAGGAATTATAGTATCCAATGATACGAGATATACCTAACCTCAAAGTGTGAATCAAAATAAATCTAGAATCAGAAAAATTTAAAAACATGTTCATCACACAATTTCCGATTATTCTAGACATCAATTTTTATCATGGTCAGAAATTAATACGAATTAAGGAAAAATAGCATCCAATGATACGAGACATACCTAACCTCAAAGTAAGAATCTAAATAAATATCTATCCAGAAATATTTATCATCATGTTTTTCACAGAATATCGGATTATTCCGGATATAAATTTTTATCATCGTCAGAAATTAATACGAATTTAAGGAATTATAGTATCCATTGATACGAGACATACCTAACCTCAAAGTTAGAATCTAAATAAAACTAGAATCAGAAATCTTTAACAACATGTTCACCACGCAATTTCCGATTGTTCTAGATATAAATTTTTATCATAGTCCGAAATTAATTCGAAATTATGGAATTATAGCATCTAACGGTACGAGGCATACCTAACCTCAAAGTAAGAATCTAAATAAAACTTGAATCAGAAATATTTAGGATCATGTTCATCACAGAATTTTCGATTATTCTAGTAATAAATTGTTACTATCGTCGCATATTAATACAAAGATAAGGAATTATAGCGTCCAATGATACGAGATATACGTAACCTCAAAGTATAAATCTAAATAAAACTAGAGTCAGAAATATTTAACAACATGTTCTTCGCAGCATTTCCGATTGTTCTAGTTACAATTGTTAATCATCGTCAGAAATTAATACGAAGATAAGGAATTATAGCATCCAATTGTACGAGGAATACCTAACCACAAAGTAAGAATCTAAATAAATATGGAACCAGAAATATTTATCAACATGTTTTTCAAAGAATTTCCGATTATTCTAGATATAATTTTATGTCATCGTCAGAAATTAAGACGAAACTAAGCAATAACAGCATCCAATGATGCGAGATATACCTAAACCTCAAAGTAATGAATCTAAATAGAAGTAGAATCAGAAATATTTAACAACATATTCTTACCAGAATTTCCGATTATTCCGGATATAAATTTTTATCATCGTCAGAAATTAACACGAATTTAAGGAATTATAGTATCCATTGATACGCGACATACCTAAACTCAAAGTTAGAATCTAAATAAAACTAGAATCAGAAATCTTTAACAACATGTTCACCACGCAATTTCCTATTGTTCTATATATAAATTTTTATCATAGTCCGAAATTAATTCGAAATTATGGAATTATAGCGTGCAATGATACCAGACATACCTATCCTCAATGGGAGAATCTAAATAAGTCTAAAATCAGAAATATTTAACAACATGTTCTTCACAGAATTTCTGATTATTCTAGTTATAAATTTTTGTCATAGACAGCAATTAATACGAAGATATGGAATTATAGTATCCATTGATACGCGATATACCTAACCTCAAAGTTAGAATCTAAATAAATCTGGGATCCGAAAAATTTAACAACAAACTCTTCACAGAATTTCCGATTGTTCTAGATATAAATTATTATAATAGTCCGAAATTAATTCGAAATTGTGGAATTATAGTGCGCAATGATACGAGACATACCTATCCGCAATGGGACAATCTAAATAAATCTAGAATCAGAAATATTTAACAACACGTACTTCACAGAATTGTCGATTATTCTTGTTATAAATTTTTGTCATAGTCAGAAATTAATATGAAGTAAAGGAATTATAGCATCCAACGATACGAGACATACCTAACCTGAAAGTAAGAATCAAAATAAAATTAGAATCGGAAATATTTAACAACACGTTCTTCAGTGAATTTCCGTTTATTCTAGTAATAAATCCTTATTATCGTCACAAATTAATACGAAGATAAGAAATTATAGTATCCAATGACACGAGACATACCTAACCTCAAAGAATGAATATAAATAAAACTAGAATCTGATATTTTTAAGAACATGTTTTTCACAGAATTTCCTCTTATTCTCGAAATATTTTTTTTTGTCATCGTCAGAAATTAATACGAAGTCAAAGAACTATAGCATCCATCGATACGGGACATACCTAACCTCAAAGTAAGAATCTAAATCAAATTAGAATCTGAAATATTTAACAACATGTTCTTCACAGAATTTCCGATTATTCCAGTAATAAATTTTTATTATCGACACAAATTAAAACGAATTAAGGAAAAATATGATGCAATGGTACGAGGCATACTTAACCTCATAGTATGATTCTAAATAAATCTAGAATCAGGAATATTTAGCTACATGGTCCTCACAGAATTCCTGATTCTTCTAGTTATAAATTTTTATCATCTTCAAAAATTAATACGAAGTTAAGGAATAATAGGATCCAGTGATACGAGGCATACCTTACATCAAAGTAAGAATCTAAATATAAATACAATCAGAAATATTTAACTACATGTTCTTCACGGAATTTCCCATTATTCTAGATATAAATTTTTACTCCATCAGAAATTAAAACGAACTTAAGGAATAATTGCATTCAATGATACGAGACATACTTAACCTCAAAGTATGAATCTAAATAAAACTAGAATCAGAAATATTTAAAAACATTTTCTTCACAAAATTTACCATTATTATTGTTATAAATTTTTGTCATCCTCAGAAAGTAACACGAAGTTAAGGAATTATAGCATCCAATGATACGAGACACACCTAAGACCAAGGTATGAATCTAAACAAATCTAGGATCTGGAATATTTAACAACATGTTCTTCACAGAATTTCTGATTATTCTAGTAATAAATTTCGGTCGAAGACAGATGTTAATACGTTGCTAGAGAAATATAGTATCCAATCATACAATCCATACCTAACCTCAAAGTAAGAGTCTAAATGATTCTAGCATCAGAAATAATTAACAACATGTTCATCACTGAATTTCCGATCATTCTAGATATAAATATTTATCATCGTCAGAAATTAATACGAAGATGAGGAATTACAGCATCCAATGATACGAGACGTACCTAACCTCAACGTATTAATCTAAATATAACTACAATCAGAAATGTTTAACAACATGTTCTTCACAGAATTTCCGATTATTCTAGATATAAATTTTTATCATGGTCAGAAATTAATACGAATTAAGGAAAAATATGATGCAATGGTACGAGGCATACTTAACCTCATAGTATGATTCTAAATAAATCTAGAATCAGGAATATTTAGCTACATGGTCCTCACAGAATTCCTGATTATTCTAGTTATAATTTTTTGTCATAGACAGAAATTAATACGATGTTAAGGAATTATAGTATCCAACATTACGGGACGTACCTAACCTGGAAGTATGAACCTAAATAAATATAAAATCAGAAATATTTAAAAACATGTTCATCACACAATTTCCGTTTATTCTAGATATAAATTTGTATCGTCGTCAGAAATTAATACGAAGTTAATGAATGATAGCATACTATGATACGAGACATAGCTAACCTCAATGTACGAATCTAAATAAAACTAGTATCAGGAATATTTAGCAACATGTTCTACACAGAATTTCCGATTATTCTAGTTACTACTTTTTGTCATAGACTGAAATTAATACAAAGCAAAGGAATTATAGTATTCAATGATACGAGACATACCTAACCTCAAAGTAAGAATCTAGGTAAAACCAGAATCAGAAATATTTAACAAAATGTCCTTCACAGAATTTCTGATTATTCTACTTATATATTTTTGTCATAGACAGAAATTAATACGAAGTTAAGGAATAACAGCATCCAATGATACAAGACCTAACTAACCACAAAGTGTGAATCTAAATAAATCTAGAATCAGGGATATTTAGCAAGAAGGTCCTCACAGAATTCCTGATTATTCTAGTTATAAATTTTTGTCATAAACAGAAGTTAATACGAAAATAACGAATTATAGTATCCAATGAGACGAGATATATCTAACCTCAAAGTAAGAATCTAAATAAATCTAGAATCAGAAATATTTAATAACGTGGTCCGCACAGAATTCCTGATTATTCTAGTCTTAAATTTTTGACATGGACTGAAATTAATACGAAGTTAAGGATTTATAGTTTCCAATGATACGAGACATACCTAACCTCAATGAAGGAACATAAATAAATCTAGAATCAGGAATATTTAACATCATGTTCATCACACAATTTACGATTATTCTAGTTACAAGTATTTATCATCGTCAGAAATTAATACGAAGCTAAGGAATAACAGCATGCAATGATACTAGACATACCTAACCTCAAAGGAAGAATCTAAATATATCTAGAATCTGAAATATATAACAACATGTTCTTCACTGGATTTCCGATTATTCTAGCTTTAAATTTTTGTCATAGACAGAAATTAATACGAAGTTAAGGAATTATACCCTCCAATGATACGGGGCATACTTAACCTAAAAGTAGTAATCTAAATAAAACTTCAATCCGAAACATTCAGCAACATGTTCTTCACAGAACTTACGATTATTCTAGTAATAAATTTTTTGTTCGTCAGAAATTATTACGAAGTTAAGAAATTATATCATCCTATGATACCAGACATTCTTAACCTCAAAGTATGAATGTAAATAAACCGACAATCAGGAATATTTAGCAACATGGTCCTCACAGAATTCCTGATTATTCTAGTTACAATTTTTTGTCATAGACAGAAATGAATAAGAAGTTAAGGAATTATAGCCTCCAATGATACGAGGCATACCTAACATCCAGGTAATAATCAAAATAAAACATGAATCCGAAACATTGAGCAACATGTTCTTCACAGAATGTCCGGTTAATCTAGTAATAAATTTTTATTATCGTCACAGGTTAATGCGAAGTTAAGAAATTATAGCATCCAATGATACGAGACATACGTAACCTCAAAGGAAGAATCTAAATATATCCCGAATCAGAAGTATTTAAAAACATGTTCTTCACAGAATTACCGATTATTTTAGTTATAAATTTATATCATCGTCAGAAATTAATTCGAAGTAATGGAATTATAGCATACAACGATACGAGACATAGTTAACCTCAAAGTAAGGATCAAAATAAATCTAGAAACAGGAATATTTAACAACATGTTCCACACCGAATTTCTGATTATTTTAGGTATAAATATGTTTCACAGAAAGAAATTAATACGAAGTTATGGAATTATAGTATCCAATGAAACGAAACATACCGAACATCGAAGTACGAATCTAAATGAATCTAGAATCAGAAATATTTGAAAACATGTTCATCACACAATTTACGGTTATTCTACATATAAATTTTTATGATCGTCAGTAATTAATACGAATTAAGGAAAAATAGCATCCAACGATACGAGGTATACTTAACCTCAAAGTATGATTCCAAATAAATCCAGAATCAGGAATATTTATCAACATGTTCTTCACAGAATTTCAGACTAATCCAGTTATATCCTTTTGTCACAGACAGAAATTAATACGAAGTTGAAGAATTATAGTATCCGAAGATACGGGACATAGTTAACCTCAAAGTATGAATCTATATAAATCTAGAATCAGAAATATTTCACAACATGTTCCACACAGAAATTCTGATTATTCTATATATAAATTTGTTTTATAGACAGAAATTGACACGATGTTAAGGAATAATAGCATCCAATGATACGAGATATAGTTAACCTCAAAGTAGGAATCTGAATAAATCTAGAATCAGGCATATTTAGCAACATGCTCCTCACATAATTTCTGGGTGCTCTAGTTATAATTTTTTTGTCATAGACAGAAATTAATACGAAGTTAAGGAATTATAGTATCCATTGATACGAGACATACATAACCTCAAAGCTATAATCTAAATAAATCTAGAATCAGAAATATTTAATAACATTTTCATCACAGAATATCCGATTATTCTAGATATAAATTTGTATCATCGTCAGAAATAAATACGAAGTTAAGGAATAATAGCATCCAATGATACGAGGAATACTTAACCTCAAGGTATGTTTCTAAATAAATATAGAATCAGGAATATTTAAAAACATCTTCTTCACAGAATTTCTGATTATTCTGCTATTAAATTATTGTCATAGACAGAAATTAACACGAAGTTGAGGAATTATAGTATCCAATGATACGAGACATACCTAACATCAAAGTAATAATCTAAATAAATCTACAATCAGAAATATTTAAAAACATGTTCATCACACAATTTCCGATTATACTAGATATAAATTTTTATCATTCTCAGACATTAATACGACGTTAAGGAATTATAGCATCCAATGATACGAGACATACCTAACCACAAAGAAAGACTCTAAATAAATCTATAATTAAGGATATTTAACATGTTCTTCCCAGAATTTCCGATTATTTTAGTTATAAGTTTTTGTCATAGACAGAAATTAGTACGAAGTTAAGGAATTATAGTATACAATGATACCAGATATACCTAACCTCAAAGTAAGAATCTAGGTAAAACCAGAATCAGAAATATTTAACAAAATGTCCTTCACAGAGTTTCTGATTATTCTACTTATATATTTTTGTCTCCACAGAAATTAATACGAAGTTAAGGAATAACAGCATCCAATGATACGAGACCTAATTAACCTCAAAGTGTGAAGCAAAATAAATCTAGAATCAGGGATATTTAGCAAGAAGGTCCTCACAGAATTCCTGATTATTCTAGTTATAAATTTTTGTCATAGACAGAAGTTAATACGAAGATAACGAATTAAAGTATCCAATGAGACGAGACATATCTAACCTCAAAGTATGAATCTAAATAAATCTAGAATCAGAAATATTTAATAACGTGGTCCGCACAGAATTCCTGATTATTCTAGTTATTAATTTCTGTCATAGACGAAAATTAATACGAAATTAAGGAATTATAGTGTTCAATGATACCAGACATACTTAACCTCAATGAAGGAATATAAATAAATCTAGAATCAGGAATATACAACAACATGTTCTTCACAGAATTCCTGATTATTCTAGTTATTAATTTTTGTCATAGACAGAAATTAAAACGAAGTTAAGGAATTATAGTATCCAATGATACGAGATATACCTAACCTCAAAGAAAGAATCTAAATAAATCTAGAATAAATATTTAACAATATGTCCATCACAGAATTTCCGTTTATTCTATATATACATTTTTATAATCGTCACAACTTAATTCGAAGTTAAAGAATAATAGCATCCAATGATACGAAACATACCTAACATCGAAGTAAGAATCTAAATAAACCGACAATCAGGAATATTTAGCAACATGGTCCTCACAGAATTCCCGATTATTCTAGTTATATTTTTTTGTCATAGACAGAAGTGAATAAGAAGTTAAGGAATTATAGCCTCCATTGATACCAGGCATACCTAACATCCTGGTAATAATCAAAATAAATCATGAATCCGAAACATTGAACAACATGTTCTTCACAGAATGTCCCGTTATTCTAGTAATAAATTTTTATTATCGTCACAGATTAATGCGAACTTAAGAAATTATAGCATCCAATGATATGAGACATACCTAACCTCAAAGCAAGAATCTAAATAAATCAAGAATCATGGATATTTAACAACATGTTCTTCACAGAATTCCTGATTGTCCTAGTTATATATTTTAGTCACCGTCACAAATGAATACGAAGTTAAGGAATTATAGTATCCAATGATACGAGACATACCTAACCTCAAAGAATGAATCTAAATAAATCTAGAATCAGGAATATTCAGCAACATGTACATCACACAATTTCCGATTATTCTAGATATAAATTTTTATCATCGTCAGAAATTAATACGAAGTTAAGGAATGATAGCATACTATGATACGAGACATAGCTAACCTCAATGTACGAATCTAAATAAATCAAGAATCAGGAGTATTTAACAACATGGTCCTCACAGATTTCCTGATTATTCTAGTTATATATTTTTGCCACCGTCAGAAATTAATACGAAGTTAAGGAATTATACCATCCAATGATACGAGACATACCTAACCTCAAAACAGGAATCTAAATAAATCTAGAATAATGAATATTTAACAACATGTTCTTCACAGAATTCCTGACTGTCCTAGTTATATATTTTAGACACGGTCACAAATTAATACGAAGTTAAGGAAGTAGTATCCAATGATACGAGATATTCCTAACCTCAAAGAATGAATCTAAATAAATCTAGAATCAAGTATATTTAGCAACATGGTCCTCACAGAATTCCTGATTATTCAAGATATTAATTTTTGTCGTACACAGAAGTTAATGCGGAATTATGGAATTATAGCATACAATGAAACGAGACATACCTAACCTCAAAGTATGAATCTAAATAAAACTAGAAACAGAAATATTTAACGACATGTCCATCACGGAATTTCCGATTATTCTAGATATAAATTTTTACACCGAAATATATTAATACGAATATAAGGAATAATTGCCTCCAATGATACGAGGCATACCTAACCTCAAAGTAAGAATCTAAATATAACTACAATCAGAAATATTTAAGGACATGTTCTTCACCAAATTTCCGATTATTCTAGATCTAAATTTTTACATCGTCAGAAATTAATGCGAAGTTAAAAAATAATTGCATCCAATGATACGAGACATACGTAACCTCAAAGCAAGAATGTAAATAAATCTTGAATCTGAAATATGTACCATCATGTTCATCACAGAATTTCTAATTATTCTAGTTATAAATTTTTATCACCGTCACAAATTAATACGATGTTAAGGAATTATTGCATCCAATGGTACGAGGCATACCTAACCTCAAAGTGAGAATCTAAATATAACTGGAATCAGAAATATTTAACAACATGTCCTTCACAGAATTTCCGATTATTATTGATATAAATTCTAATTATCGACACAAATTAATACGAAGATATGAAATTATAGCATCAAATGATACGAGAAATACCTAACCTCAAAGTATTAATCTAAATAAATCCAGAATCAGAAATATTTAATAACGTGGTCCACACAGAATTCCTGATTATTCTAGTTACTAATTTTTGTCATAGACGGAAATTAATACGAAGTTAAGGAATTATAGTGTCCAATGATACGAGACATACCTACCCTCAATGAAGGAATATAAATAAATCTAGAATCAAGAATATACAACAACATGTTCTTCACAGAATTCCTGATTGTCCTAGTTATATACTTTTGCCACCGTCAGAAATTAATACGAAGTTAAAGAATTATAGCATCCAATGATACAAGACATAACTAACCTCAAAACAGGAATCTAAATAAATCTAGAATCATGAATATTTAACAACATGTTCTTCACATAATTCCTGATTGTCCTAGTTATATATTTTAGTCACCGTCACAAATGAATACGAAGTTAAGGAATTATATTATCCAATGATACGAGACATACCGAACATGAAAGTACGAATCTAAATAAATATAGAATCAGATATATTTAAAAACATGTTCATCACACAATTTACGGTTATTCTAGATATAAATTTTTATCATCGTCCGTAATTAATATGAAGTTAAGGAATAATAACATCCAATAATACGAGGCATACCTAACCTCAAAGTATGAACCTAGGTAAAACCAGAATCAGAAATATTTAACAAAATATCCTCAACAGAATTTCTGATTATTCTATTTATATATTTTTGTCATAGGCAGAAATTAATACGAAGGTAAGGAATAACAGCATCCAATGATACGAGACCTAATTAACCTCAAAGTGTGAATCAAAATAAATCTAGAATCAGGGATATTTAGCAAGAAGGTCCTCACAGAATTCCTGATTATTCTAGTTATAAATTTTTGTCATAGACAGAAGTTAATACGAAGATAACGAATTATAGTATCCAATGAGACGAGACATATCTAACCTCAAAGTATGAATCTAAATAAATCTAGAATCAGAAATATTTAACAACATGTTCTTCGCAGTATTTCCGATTATTCTAGATATAACTTTTTGCCATGGACAGAAATTAATACGAAGTAAAGGAATTATAGTATCCAATGATACGAAACATATCTGACCTCGAAGTATAAATCTAAATAAATCTAGAATCAGTAATATTTAGCGACATGGTCCACACTTAATTTCCGATTATTCTAGTTATGACTTTTGGCCACAGACAGAAATTAATACAAAGTTAAGGAATAACAGCATCCAATGATAGGAGATATAATTATCATCAAAGTAGGAATCTGAGTAAATCTAGAATGTGAAATATTTACCATCATGTTCATCACAGAATTTCTAATTATTCTAGTTATAAATTTTTATCACAGTCACAAATTAATACGATGTTAAGGAATTATTGCATCCAGCGATACTGGACATACCTAACCTCAAAGCAAGAATATAAATAAAACTAGAATCAGAAATATTTAGCAACATGTTCTTCACAGAATTTCTGATAATTCTGGATATAAATTTTTGCCATAGACAGAAATTCATGCGATGTTAAGGACTTATAGTATCCAATGATACAAGACCAACCTAACATCAATGTTAGAATCGAAATAAAACTTGAATCAGGAATATTTAACAACATGTTCTGCACTGAATTTCCGATTATTCTAGTTATAATTTTTTGTCATAGACAGAAATAAATTCGAATTTAAGGAGTTATAGTCTCCAATGATGCGAGACATACCTAACCTCAAAGTAAGAATCTAAATAAAATTGGAGTCGGAAATATTTAACAACATATTCGTCACCGAATTTCCGATTATTCTAGATATAAATTTTTACATTGTCAGAAATTAATGCGAAGTTAAAAAATAATTGCATCCAATGATACGAGACATACTTAACCTCAAAGCAAGAATGTAAATAAATCTTGAATCTGAAATATTTACCATCATGTTCATCACAGAATTTCTAATTATTCTAGTTATAATTTTTTACACCGACATATATTAATACGAATATAAGGAATAATTGCCTCCAATGATACGAGGCATACCTAACCTCAAAGTAAGAATCTAAATATAACTACAATCAGAAATATTTAAGGACATGTTCTTCACGGAATTTCCGATTATTCTAGATATAAATTTTTACATCGTCAGAAATTAATGCGAAGTTAAAAAATAATTGCATCCAATGATACGAGATATACGTAACCTCAAAGCAAGAATGTAAATAAATCTTGAATCTGAAATATTTACCATCATGTTCATCACAGAATTTCTAATTATTCTAGTTATAAATTTTTATCACAGTCACAAATTAATACGATGTTAAGGAATTATTGCATCCAGCGATACTGGACATACCTAACCTCAAAGCAAGAATATAAATAAAACTAGAATCAGAAATATTTAGCAACATGTTCTTCACAGAATTTCTGATAATTCTGTATAATAATTATTATCGTCGTCTCAAATTAATGCGAAGTTAAGGAATTATAGCATCCTGTGATACGAGACATAGCTAACCTCAAAGTAGGAATCTGAATAAATCTAGAATCAGGAATATTTAGCAACATGGTCCTCAAAGAATTCCTGATTATTCTAGTTATAATTTTTTCTCATAGGCAGAAATTAATACGAAGTTAAGCAACTATAGTATCCAAAGATACGAGACATACCTAACCTCAAAGCAAGAATCTAAATGAACCTGGAATCAGAAATATTTAACAACATGTTCTTCACAGTATTTCCGATTATTCTAGATATAACTTTTTGCCATGGACAGAAATTAATACGAAGTAATGGAATTATAGTATCCAATGATACGAAACATATCTGACCTCGAAGTATAAATCTAAATAAATCTAGAATCAGTATTATTTAGCGACATGGTCCACACAGAATTTCCGATTATTCTAGTTATGACTTTTGGCCACAGACAGAAATTAATACAAAGTTAAGGAATAACAGCATCCAATGATAGGAGATATAATTATCCTCAAAGTAGGAATCTGAGTAAATCTAGAATGTGAAATATTTAACAACATGATCTCCACGGAATTTCCGATTATTCTATATATAAATATTTATCATCGTCACAAATTAATACGAAGTTAAGGAATTATAGTATCCACTGATACGAGATATAGCTAACCACAAAGTATGAACGTAAATAAATCTAGAATCAGGAATATTTAACATGCTCTTCACAGAATTTTTGACAAATCTAGTTATAACTTTTTGTCACAGACAGAAATTAGTACGAAGTTAAAGAATTATGGTATCCAATGGTTCGAGACATAGTTAACATCAATGTAAGAATCTAAATAAATCTAGAATCAGGAATATTTAACAACATGTTCCACACCGAATTTCTGATTATTCCAGATATAAATTTGTTTCATACACAGAAATTAATGCGAAGTTGAGGAACTATAATATTCAGTGATACGAGACATACTTAACCTCAAAGTAAGAATCTATATAAAAATAGAATCAGAAATATTTAACAACATGTTCATCACACTATTACCGATTATTCTAGATATATATTTTTATCATCGTCAGAAATTATTACGAAGTTAAGGAATTATAGTATCCAGTGACACGAGATATAGTTAACCTCAAAGTAGGAATCTAAATAAATATAGAATCAAAAGCATTTAACAACATGTTTTTCGCAGAATTTCCGATCATTCCGGATATAAATTTTTATCATGGTCAGAAATTAAAGCGAAGTTAAGGAATAATAGCATCCAATGATACGAGCATACTTAACCTCAAGGTATGAATCTAAATAAATCTAGAATCAGGAATATTAACCAACATGTTCTTCACAGAATTTCTGATTATTCTGGTTATAAATTTTTCTCATAGACAGAAATTAATACGAAGATAGGGAATTATAGTATCCAATCATACGAGGAATACCTAACCTCAAAGCAAGAATCTAAATGAAACTGGAATCAGAAATATTTAACAACATGTTCTTCACAGAATTTCCGATTATTATTGATATAAATTTTCGTCATAGACAGAAGTTAATTCGAAGGTAAGGAATTATAGTATCCAATGATACGAGGCTTACCTAACCTCAAAGCAAGAATATTAATAAATCTACAATCACGAATATTTAACGACATGTTCTCCTCAGAATTTCTGATTATTATAGTTATAAATTTTTATCATAGAAAGAAATTAATACGAAGTTAAGGGATTATAGAATCTAATGATACGAGTCATACCTAACCTGAAAGTATGAATCTAAATAAAACTGGAATAAGAAGTGTTTAACATCATGTTCTTCCCAGAATTTCCGATTATTCTATTTATAAATATTTGTCGTCGTCAGAAATTAATATGAAGTAAAGGAATTATAGCATCCAATGATGCGGGACATACCTACCCTCAAAGTCTGAATCTAAATAAAATTAGAATCGGAAATATTTAACGACATGTTCATCACGGAATTTCCTATTATTCTAGATATAAATTTTTACACCGACATATATTAATACGAATATAAGGAATAATTGCCTCCAATGATACGAGGCATACCTAACCTCAAAGTAAGAATCGAAATATAACTACAATCAGAAATATTTAAGGACATGTTCTTCACGGAATTTCCGATTATTCTAGATATAAATTTTTACATCGTCAGAAATTAATGCGAAGTTAAAAAATAATTGCATCCAATGATACGAGACATACTTAACCTCAAAGCAAGAATGTAAATAAATCTTGAATCTGAAATATTTACCATCATGTTCATCACAGAATTTCTAATTATTCTAGTTATAATTTTTTACACCGACATATATTAATACGAATATAAGGAATAATTGCCTCCAATGATACGAGGCATACCTAACCTCAAAGTAAGAATCTAAATATAACTACAATCAGAAATATTTAAGGACATGTTCTTCACGGAATTTCCGATTATTCTAGATATAAATTTTTACATCGTCAGAAATTAATGCGATGTTAAGGACTTATAATATCCAATGATACAAGACCAACCTAACATCAATGTTAGAATCGAAATAAAACTTGAATCAGGAATATTTAACAACATGTTCTGCACTGAATTTCCGATTATTCTAGTTATAATTTTTTGTCATAGACAGAAATAAATTCGAATTTGATATGATACAAGACCACCTAACATCAATGTTAGAATCGAAATAAAACTTGAATCAGGAATATTTAACAACATGTTCTGCACTGAATTTCCGATTATTCTAGTTATAATTTTTTGTCATAGACAGAAATAAATTCGAATTTAAGGAATTATAGTCTCCAATGATGCGAGACATACCTAACCTCAAAGTAAGAATCTAAATAAAATTGGAGTCGGAAATATTTAACAACATATTCGTCACCGAATTTCCGATTATTCTAGATATAAATTTTTACATTGTCAGAAATTAATGCGAAGTTAAAAAATAATTGCATCCAATGATACGAGACATACGTAACCTCAAAGCAAGAATGTAAATAAATCTTGAATCTGAAATATTTACCATCATGTTCATCACAGAATTTCTAATTATTCTAGTTATAATTTTTTGTCATAGACAGAAATAAATTCGAATTTAAGGAATTATAGTCTCCAATGATACGAGACATACCTAACCTCAAAGTAAGAATCTAAATTTAACTACAATCAGAAGTATTTAAGGACATGTTCTTCACGGAATTTCCGATTATTCTATATATAAATTTTTACATCGTCAGAAATTAATACGAATTAAGGAATAATAGCATCCAATGATACGAGGCATGCCTAATCTAAAGGTAAGAATCTAAATAAATCTACAATCAGAAATATTTAATAATATTCTCATCGCAGGATTTCCGATTATTCTAGTTATAAATTTTGATCATTGTCAGAGATTAATACGAAGATAAGGAATTATAGCATCAAATGGTACGAGACATACCTAACCTCAAAGTAAGAATCTAAATAAATATGGAACCAGAAATATTTAAGAACATGTTCATCACAGAATTTCCGATTATTCTAGTAATAAATTGTTACTATCGTCACAAATTAATGCAAAGATAAGGAATTATAGCGTCCAATGATACGAGATACTCCTAACCTCAAAGTATAAATATAAATAAAACTAGAGTCAGAAATCTATAACAACATGTTCACCGCAGAATTTCCGATTATTCTAGATATAAATTTGTACCATCGTCAGAAATTAATACGAAGGTAAGGAATAATAGCATCCAACGATACAAGGAATACCAAACCTAAAAGTATGAATCTAAATAAATCTAGAATCAGGAATATTAAACAACATGTTCTTCACAGAATTTCTGATTATTCTGGTTATAAATTTTTCTCATAGACAGAAATTAATACGAAGATAGGGAATTATAGTATCCAATCATGCGAGGAATACCTAACCTCAAAGCAAGAATCTAAATGAACCTGGAATCAGAAATATTTAACAACATGTTCTTCACAGTATTTCCGATTATTCTAGATATAACTTTTTGCCATGGACAGAAATTAATACGAAGTTAAGGAATTATAGTATCCAATGATACGAAACATACCTGACCTCGAAGTATAAATCTAAATAAATCTAGAATCAGTAATATTTAGCGACATGGTCCACACAGAATTTCCGATTATTCTAGTTATGACTTTTGGCCACAGACCGAAATTAATACAAAGTTAAGGAATAACAGCATCCAATGATAGGAGATATAATTATCCTCAAAGTTGGAATCTGAGTAAATCTAGAATGTGAAATATTTAACAACATGATCTCCACGGAATTTCCGATTATTCTATATATTTATCATCGTCACAAATTAATACGAAGTTAAGGAATTATAGTATCCACTGATACGAGATATAGCTAACCACAAAGTATGAACGTAAGTAAATCTAGAATCAGGAATATTTAATATGCTCTTCACAGAATTTTTGACAAATCTAGTTATAACTTTTTGTCACAGACAGAAATTAGTACGAAGTTAAAGAATTATGGTATCCAATGGTACGAGACATAGTTAACATCAATGTAAGAATCTAAATAAATCTAGAATCAGGAATATTTAACAACATGTTCCACACCGAATTTCTGATTATTCTAGATATAAATTTGTTTCATACACAGAAATTAATGCGAAGTTGAGGAACTATAATATTCAGTGATACGAGACATACTTAACCTCAAAGTAAGAATCTATATAAAAATAGAATCAGAAATATTTAACAACATGTTCATCACACTATTACCGATTATTCTAGATATATATTTTTATCATCGTCAGAAATTATTACGAAGTTAAGGAATTATAGTATCCAGTGACACGAGATATAGTTAACCTCAAAGTAGGAATCTAAATAAATATAGAATCAAAAGCATTTAACAACATGTTTTTCGCAGAATTTCCGATCATTCCAGATATAAATTTTTATCATGGTCAGAAATTAATGCGAAGTTAAGGAATAATAGCATCCAGTGATACGAGGAATACTTAACGCAAATCAAGAATATAAATAAATCTGGAATCAGAAATATTTAACAATATGTTCCTAACAGAATTTCCGATTACTCTAGATATAAATTTCTATTATTGACACAAATTAATACGAAGATATGAAATTATAGCATCCAATGATACGAGGCATACGTAAACTCAAAGTGAGAATCTAAATAAAAGCAGAAACAGAAATATTTAACAACTTCTTCTTCGCAGAATTACCGATTATTCTAGATATAAATTTTTATCATCGTCAGAAATTAATGCGAAGTTAGGCAATTATAATATCCAATGATACGAGATATAGCTAACTTCAAAGTAGGAATCAGAGTAAATCTAGAATCAGAAATACTTATCAACATATTCTACACAGAATTGCCGATCATTCTAGTTATAAATTTTTATCGTCGTCAGAAATTAATACGAAGTTAATAATTTATAGCATTCAATGATACGAGACATACCTAACCTCAAAGTATGAATCTAAATAAAACTAGAATCAGGATATTTGGCAACATGGTCAGCACAGAATTCCTGATTATTATAGCTATAAATTTTTGTCTTGGTCAGAACTGAATAAGAAGTTAAGGAACTATAGCCTCCAATGATACGAGTCATACCTAACATCCAGGTAATAGTCAAAATAAAACATGAATCCGAAACATTGCACAACATGATCTTCACAGAATGTCCGGTTATTTTAGTTATAAATTTTTATCTTCGTCAGAAACTAATTCGAAGTTAAGGAATTATAGCATGTAATGATACGAGACATAGTTAACCTAAGAGTGTGAATCTAAATAAATCAAGAATCAGGAATATTTAACAACAATTTCTTCACAGAATTTGTGCATATTCTAGTTATAAATTTTTTTCATAGACAGAAATTAATATGAAGTTAAGTAATTGTAGTATCCAATGATACGAGAAACACCTCACCTCAAAATGTGAATCTAAATAAATCTAGAATCAGGGTTATTTAGCTACGTGGGCCTCACAGAATTCCTGATTATTTTAGTTCGAAATTTTTGTTTTAGACAGAAATTAATAGGAGGTTAAAGTATTATAGTATCCAATGATGCGAGACATACCTAACCTCAATTTATGGATGTTAATACAACTTGAATCAGGAATATGTATCAACACGTTCTTCACAGAATTTCTGACTAATCAAGTCATACCTTTTAGTCACAGAGAGAAATTAGTACGAAGTTAAGGAATTATGGTATACAGTGATACGAGACATAGTTAACCTCAAGGTATGAATCTAAATAAATCTAGAATCAGGAATATTTTGAAACATGGTCCTCACAGAATTCTTGATTATTCTAGATATAAATTTTTGTCATAGACAGAAATTTATACGATGTTAAGCTATTGTAGTATCCAATGATACGAGGCATACCTAACCTCAAAGTCAGAATCTAAATAAATATTGAATCAGAAATATTTAACAACATGTTCTTCGCAGAATTTCCGATCATTCCAGATATTAATCTTTATAAATGGTCAGAAATTAATGCGAGGTTAAGGAATAAAAGCATCCAATGATAGGAGATATAGTTAACCTCAAAGTCTGAATCTAAATAAATCTAGAATCAGGAATATTTACCAACATGTTCTTCACAGAATTTCTGACTATTCTAGATATAAATTTGTTTCATAGACAGAAATTAATACGAAGTAAAGGAATAATAGCATCCAATGATACGAGACATACCTAACCTCAAAGTAAGAATCCAAATAATACTATAATCAGAAATATTTAACAACATGTTCCACACAGAATTTCTGATTATTGTAGACATAAATTTCTTTCATAGGCAGAAATTAATACGAAGTTACCGAATTATAATATCTAATGATAGGAGGCATCCTTAACCACATAGTATGATTCTAAATAAATCTAGAATCAGGAATATTTAACAACATGTTCTTCACAGAATTTCTGACTAATCTAGTAATATCTTTTTGTCACAGATAGAAATTAGATCGAAGTTAAGGAATTATAGCATCCAATGATACGAGACATACCTAACCTCAAAGTATGAATCTAAATAAATACAGAATCAGGAATATTTAACAACATGTTCCTCACAGAATTTCCGATTATTGTAGATATAAATCTTTACCATCGTCAGAAATGAATACGAAGTTAAGGAATAATAGCATCCAACGATACGAGGCATAATTAAACTCAATGTAAAATTCTAAATAATACTTGAATCAGGAATATTTAACAACATGTTCTACACAGAATTTCTGATTATCCTAGTTATAAATTTTGGTAATAGACAGGAATTAATACGAAGCTATGGAATTACAGCATCCAATGATAGGAGATATAGTTAACCTCAAAGTAGGAATCTAAATAAATATAGAATCAAAAACATTTAACAACATGTTATTCGCAGAATGTCCGATCATTCCAGATATAAATTTTTATCATGGTCAGAAATTAATGCGAAATTAAGGAATAATAGCATCCAATGATACGAGCATACTTAACCTCAAAGTATGAATCTAAATAAATCTAGAATAAGAAATATTTAACAACATGTTCTTCACAGAATTTCAGATTATTCTAGATATAAATTTTTGTCATCGTCACAAATTAATTCGAAGTTAAGGAACTATAGTATCCAATGATGCGAGACATACCTAACCTCAATTTATGGATGTTAATACAACTTGAATCAGGAATATGTATCAACACGTTCTTCACAGAATTTCTGACTAATCTAGTCATACCTTTTAGTCACAGAGAGAAATTAGTACGAAGTTAAGGAATTATGGTATACAGTGATACGAGACATAGTTAACCTCAAAGTATGAATCGAAATAGATCTTGAATAAGGAATATATAACAACATGTTCCACACCGAATTTCTGGTTATTCTAGATATAAATTTGTTTCACAGACAGATATTAATACGAAGTTACGGAATTATAGTACCCAATGATACGAGACATACCGAACCTCAAAGTAAGAATCTAAATAAACGTAGAATCACGAATATTTAACATGTTCATCACACAATTACCGATTATTCTTGATATATATTTTTAGCATCGCCAGAAATTATTACGAAGTAAAGGAATTATAGTATCCAATGATACGAGGCATACTTAATCTCAAAGTATGAATCTAAATAAATCTAGGATCAGGAATATTTAGCAACCTGGTCCTCACAGTATTCCTGATTATTCTAGTTATAAATTTCTGTCATAGACAGAAATTAATACGAAGTTAAGGAATTATGGTATCCAATGATACGAGATATAGCTAACTTCAAAGTAGGAATCTGAATAAATCTAGAATCAGGAATATTTAACAACATGTTCTTCACAGAATTTCTGATTATTCTAGTTATATATTTATGTCATAGACAGAAATTAATACGAAGTTAAGGAATTAAAGTATCCATTTATACGAGACATACCTAACCTCGAAGTAAGAATCTAAATAAACCTAGAATGCGAAATATTTAATAAAATGTCCATCACAGAATTTACGATTATTCAAGATATAAATTTTTATCATCGTCAGTAATTAATGTGACGTTATGGAATAATAGCATCCAATGATACGAGTCCTTCTTAACCTCAAAGTATGAATCTAAATAAATTTAGAATCAGGAATATATAACAGCATATTTTCACATAATTTCTGGTTATTCTAGTTATTAATTTTTGTCATAGACAGAAATTAATACGTAGTTAAGGAATTATTGTATTCAATGATACGAGACATACCTAACCTCAAAGTAAGAATCTAGGTAAAACCAGAATCAGAAATATTTAACAATATGTTCTTCACAGAATTTCCGTTAATTTAGATATAAATTTTTGTCATAGACAGAAATTAATACGAAGATATGAAATTATAGCATCCAATGATAGGAGAAATACCTAACCTCAAAGGAGGAATCTAAATATAACTACAATCAGAAATATTTAATAACTTGTTCATCACACAATTTCCGATTATTCTAGATATAAATTTTTATCACGATCACAAATTAATACGAAGTTAGGGAATTATAATATCCAATGATACGAGATATATCTAACCTCAAAGTAGGAATCTGAATATATATAGAATGAGAAATATTTAATCACATGTCCACCATAGAATTTCCTATTATTCTATATATAAACATTTATCATCGTCACAAATTAATACGAATTAAGGAATGAAAGCATACTATGATACGAGACATAGCTAACCTCAATGTACGAATCTAAATAAATCTAGAATTAGAAATATTTAACAACATGTCCGTCACAGAATTTCCGATTATTCTATACATACATTTTTATCATCGTCACAACTTAATTCGAAGTTAAGGAATAATAGCATCCAATGATACGAGACATACCTAACCTCAAAGTATGAATCTAAATAAATCTAGAATCAGGAATATTTACCAACATGGGCCTCACAGAATTTCTGATTATCCTAGTTATAAATTTTGGTAATAGACAGGAATTAATACGAAGCTAAGGAATTACTGCATCCAATGATAAGGGATATAGTTAACCTCAAAGTAGGTATCTAAATAAATCTAGAATGAGAAATATTTAATAACATGTCCATCATAGAATTTCCGATTATTCTATATATAAATATTTATTATCGTCACAAATTAATACGAAGTTAAGGAATAATAGCATCCAATGATACGAGACATACCTAAGCTCAAAGTAAGAATCTGAATAAATCTAGAATCAGGAATATTTAGCAACATGGTCCTCACAGAATTCTTGATTATTCTAGATATAAATTTTTGTCATAGACAGAAATTTATACGATGTTAACCTATTATAGTATCCAATGATACGAGGCATACCTAACCTCAATGTAAGAATTTATATAAATATTGAATGAGAAATATTTAACAACATGTTCTTCACAGAATTTCTGATTATTCTAGATATAAATTTGTTTCGTAGACAGAAATTAATACGAAGTTAAGGAATAATAGCATCCAATGATACGAGACATACCTAACCTCAAAGTAAGAATCCAAATAATAATATAGTCAGAAATATTTAACAACATGTTCCACTCAGAATTTCTGATTATTCTAGACATAAATTTCTTTCATAGGCAGAAATTAATACGAAGTTACGGAATTATAATATCCAATGATAGGAGGCATCCTTAACCACATAGTACGATTCTAAATACATCTTGAATCAGGAATATTTAACAACATGTTCTTCACAGAATTTCTGACTAATCTAGTACTAACTTTTTGTGACAGACAGAAATTAGATCGAAGTTACGGAATTATAGTATCCAATATTACGAGACATACCTAACCTCGAAGTATGAATCTTAATAAATCTAGAATCAGGAATATTTAACAACATGTTCCACAGAATTTCTGATTATTCTAGATATAAATTTGTTTCATAGACAGAAATTAATACGAAGTTAAGGAATAATAGCATCCAATGATACGAGACATACCTAACCTCAAAGTAAGAATTCAAATAATACTGGAATCAGAAATATTTATCTACATGTTCTTCACAGAATTTCCGATAATTCTAGTTAATAATTTTTATCATCGTCAGAAATTAATACGAAGTTAAGGAATTATAGTATCCAAAAATACGAGACATTCCTAACCTCAAAGTAAGAATCTAAATAAATGTAGAATGTGGAATATTTAGAAACATGGTCCTCAAAGAATTCGTGATTATTCTAGTAATATCTTTTTGTCACAGACAGAAATTAGTACGAAGTTAAGGAATTATAGTATGCAATGATACGAGACATAGTTAACCTCAGAGTATGAATCTAAATAAATCTAGAATCTGGAATATTTAACAACATGTTCATCACAGAATTTATGATTATTCTAAATATAAATTCTTATCCTCGTCAGAAATTAATACGAAGTTAAGGAATAATAGCACCCAATGGTACGAAGCATACCTAATCACAAACTAAGAATCTAAATAAAGATAGAATCAAGAATATTTAGCATAATGGTCCTCACCGAATTTCCGGTTGCACTACATATAAATTTGTATCATCGTCACAAATTAATGCGATGTTAAGGAATTATAGCATCCAATGATACTAGACATACCTAACCTCAAAGCAAGTATAATAATAAAACTAGAATCAGAAATATTTAACAACATGTTCTTCACAGAACTTCCGATTATTCTAGATATAAATTTTTATCATCGTCACAAATTTATATGAAGTTAAGGAATTATAGCATCCAATGATACCAGACATACCTAACCTCAAAGCAAGAATCTAAATAAATCTAGAATCAGGAATATTTAGCAACATGGTCCTCACAGCATTCCTGATTATTCTAGTTATATCTTTTTGTCACAGACAGAAATTAGTACGAAGTTAAGGAATTATAGTATCCAATGATACGAGGCATACTTAACCTCAAAGTATGAATCTAAATAGATCTAGAATCAGGAATATATTCCAACGTGTTCTTCACAGAATTTCCGATTTTTCTATATATAAATTATTATAATCGTCACAAATTTATATGAAGTTAAGGAATAATAGCATCCAATGATACCAGACATACCTAACCTCAAAGCAAGAATCTTAATAAACCTAGAATCAGGAATTTTTAACAACATGTCCTTCACAGAATTTCTGATCATTCTGGTTGGAAATTTTTGTCACAGACAGAAATTAATACGTAGTAATGGAATTTTAGCATACAATGATACGTGAAATACCTAACCTCAAAGTGAGAATACAAATAAATCTATAGTGAGAAATATTTAATAACATGTCCATCACAGAATTTCCGATATTTCTATATATAAATTATTATCATCGTCACAAATTAATACGAAGTTTAGCAATTATAGCAACCAATGATACGAGGCATACCTAACCTAAGAGTAAGAAAATAAATATATCTAGAATCAGAAATATTTGAAAACATGTTCATCACACAATTACCGATTATTCTATATATATATTTATCATCGTCACAAATTAATACGAAGTTAAGGAATCATAGCATCCAATGATACGAGCCATTCTTAACCTCAAAGTAAGAATCTAAATGAAACTTGAATCAGAAATATTTAACAACATGTTCTACTCAGAATTTCCGATTATTCTAGTTATAACTTTTTGTCATACACAGAAATTAATACGAAGTAAAGGAATCATGGTATCCAATGATACGAGATATAGCTCTTCTCAAAGTAGGAATCTGCATAAATCTAGAATGAGAAATATTTAATAACATGTCCATCACAGAATTTCCGATTATTCTGTATATAAACAGTTATCATCGTCACAAATTAATACGATGTTAAGGAATTATAGCATCCAATGATACCAGACATACCTAACCTCAAAATATGAATCCAACTAAATATAGAATCAAAAATATTTAACAGCAAGTTCTTCGCCGAATTTCCGATTATTCTAGATATAAATTTTTATCATTGTCAGAAATTAATGCGAAGTTAGGGAATAATAGCATCCAATGATACGAACATACTTAACCTCAAGGTATGAATCTAAATAAATCTAGAATCAGGAATATTTACCAACATGTTCTTCACAGTATTTCTGATTATTCTGATTATAAATTTTTGTCATAGGCAGAAAATAATACGATGTTAAGGATTTATTGCATCCAATGATACTAGACATACCTAACCTCGAAGCAAGAATCTAAATAAACCTAGAATCAGGAATTTTAACAACATGTTCTACACATAATTTCCGATTATTCTAGTTAAATATTTTTGTCATAGTCAGAAATTAATACGGAGTGAAGGAATTATTGTATCCAATGATACGAGACACACCTAACCTCAAAGTATGAATCTGAAAAATCAAGAATGACAAATATTTAAAAACATGTTCTACACAGAATTTTCGATTATTCTAGATATAAATCTTTTTCATGGACAGAAATTAATACGAAGTAAAGGAATCATGATATCCAATGATATGAGACATACGTAAACTCAAAGTAAGATTCTAAATAAAAATAGAATCAGAAATATTTAACAACATGTTCATAACACAATTACCGATTATTCTAGATATATATTTTTATCATCGTCTGAAATTAACACAAAGTTAAGGAACTATGGTATACAATGATACGAGATATAGCTAACCTCAAAGTAGGAATCTGGAGAAATATAGAATGAGAAATATTTAATAACATGTCCATCACAGATTTTCGGATTATTCTATATATAAACATTTATAATCGTCACAAATTAATACGAAGTTAAGGAATTATAGCTTCCAATGATACGAGGCATTCTTAACCTCAAAGTAAGAATCTAAATAAATCTAGAATCAGAAATATTTAACAACGTGTCCATCACAGAATTTCTTATTATTCTATATATAAACGTTTATCATCGTCACAAATTTATACGATGTTAAGGAATTATAGCATCCAATGATACGAGGCATACTTAACCTCAAAGTATGATTCTAAATAAATCTAGAATGAGAAACATTTAATAACTGGTCCATCACAGAATTCCCGATTATTCTATATATAAACATTTATAATCGTCACAAATTTATACGAAGTTAAGGTATTATAGCATCCAATGATACGAGACCAAGTTAAGCTGAAAGTATGAATCTAAATAAATCTTGAATCTGGAATGTTTAATAACATGTCCATCACAGAATTTCCGATTATTATATATATAAATATTTTTCATCGTCTGTAATTAATACGAAGTTATGGAATTATAGTATCCAATGATACGAGACCAAGTTAAGCTGAAAGTATG